>NC_135447.1:17689383-17994383 GCF_051991255.1 Vanacampus margaritifer | reverse complement strand
TTTGACTTTGATATAGATTGCCATCCCATTCCGTGCTGTAATTCATTAGACTAGGGCCTAGTCTAATGCATTAGTCACTAGGCTAATGCATTGCTGTGAATTTAGTTTTGAAAACATTTCTAGGTCACAGATTAGTAAAGGTGCTCAAACTCTACAAGAATACAAGAGGAGAAGAAAAAAATATATTTTTCAACCTCAAGTAATAGTAAAAGATTAAAAAGTAAAACGTGTTATTTTCTTGGCAACGTGAGCATACAGACAGACCGTAGCAGGAGGTTTTATGGCGATACCAATTATTAGTGGTCAAGGAGATCGATAACTGATACGTTGAGCTGATATTTATTTTCAGTAAAAGGGATTTAAAAAAAAATAAAAATAAAATACTGGCTTCGGGGATTTAAAACAATTATTCCGTTAAAATTTGTAAAAAATAAAAAAATAGAAATAAAAAAAATACTAATAATTCAAATTCCAACTTCTAAGTTTGTTGAAATATCTTAAAACATATTTTTATTGCAAAATTATGAATTTTCATAAAAAAAATTTTTATATTATCTCAGACATTCTAAAATTGCAACCAAAAGTTCAGGGAGTGCCCATGGTCTTCAGTATGTCTTTAAAAGTTAAATAATAACTTAAACAAGTAATTATCATAGCTCCCTATAGTTTTCTACAGTAAATTAAATAATCAATCCAAATAACTGAAATATTAAACTGTCACATGTATTTGTTTTATTTTCAAACAAAAACAAAAGGTGTAGACTATAGAGAGTTCCCAGGGTCAGCAGCATCTCTTATAAAGTAAACTGAAAATGTAAAAAAAGAAAAAGGCAGACACTACCGATTTTTGTCAAAATGCCAAATATCTGTGCGCTGATAATCGGCTCGGCTATCCCTTTTTCTTTTATTAACTATAGTGCTCGTACTGAGGACAAACCCTCCAAAATCAAACACAATTAATCTGTTATCTTCCAAAGATTCCCGGGAATTTTCAGTGACACTAGTTTCGTCTTTCCCAGGCAACGTTACAAGGGTAAACGTTGTCTGAATTGAGTCACTGCGCAGTTCTAAATGGACAGTTCTAGTTCAATACAATCAAATAAATATTAATTTAGAACTTTTCATTCTCCATCTTTTTGTTCCTCGCGTCAGAATTTAACTGGGCAAGAGAGCATTCAATTTTGCTGCCCAGTGCCTGTTTATGATTTGTTATTTGTTCTATAACATGTATGCACTTTATTATAAGACATTATACATTTGCAAAAGAGCTCTTGATCTCAATGTTTTTTTTAATCTGGTTAAATAAAGGTTGGGGACACATATAACAAAGCCAGAGTGAAGACCAACAATTTACTTAACAACACGCTATCCGGTGTACAACAGTAGTTCATCAGCAGAACGTGTCATGAATTACGCTTTAGTAGTCGCTATTTTAGAACACTAAATTCTCGCATATCTCGATGTAATATGCAAGTAACACTGTAATCTATTGTTCTAATCAGGGGACACGGCAGGGTGGGGGGCAGTACCATTGACAGAGGTTCCTAAAGGACTAAATGTAGAAGCCATTGGGTGTACACGGTGATGTAATGATAAATGCCTCCATCTTGTGGACTCAAATGGCACAACACAATCTAATTTAAGATGGTAGGCCTACTTGTTGCATAATACTACGAGTTAATATTCTTCCAATTCCTTTTGCATGATAGGTGAATTTATGACTTCCCAAGCAAGTATCTGAAAGAAATTATTCTTATAATCCAATTATTCTAAGAGCGTTTTTTTTGTGTTTTTTTGCAACTTCTGAAACACCAGTTCAATGGCGAATTGGAATGTTACATGAAGCACTTTGTTATTGTATGTATTTGAATTCTTGGCACATCATATTTTGACCGGTATTTCTTTGGACACTCTATTTGTGCTTTATTATTTATGGTTGTCTACTAAGTTTAACATGGACAGATGGGGGCTTTATTGACTCTAAATCAGGCGATTCTGTAAGGGGTGGGCAAATGGTCCTCAAGGACCGGAGTCCTGCAGGTTTTGGATGTTTCCCTTTTTCAACACACCTTATTCATAAAACCACTCATCAGTGAGCTCTGCATAAGCCTGATAACGATCCTGTTCATTGGAATCAGGTGTGGGAGGAGGACAGCCTCTAAAACCTGCAGGGTTCCGGAACTTTTGGCCCTCGAGGACTGGAATTGCCCACCCTTGGTGTAAATGGTTGTTCCTCAATATGTGTCGTGTGATTGGCAATTCAGGGTGTTCAGCTGGGCTAGGCTCCAAGCACACCTGTGACCCTGTGGATGTCACAAACTAAACTCCAATGAAATGACAAAAGTATGTAAACAATTACATATATCAAGCTACTTCAGTTGGGTGAAGCCTTATAAAAAGAATATGAAGAATATAATAATTAATAATAATAATAATAATAATAATAATAAACGCTTAATAGTGACATGTTTGGATATGCTACCTACCACCACTGTAATATTAATGTCTAGAACCGGACATCACCAACCTTTGTGAATCAAATCATCACTTTTATAAAATTCCTTGGAAATCACAATAAAGCACCATGCTAGTGACCCCCCTTGCTTTGAACTAACTGTGTTTTTATTAACATAACTCAATGATGTGTACTAAACAAATAATGTATAAAGTAGCAGATGTCGTCATTGTTCGCCACTATTTGGGATTTTTAAGTAATCAAATATGTAAATATTACTAGGGATAGGCAATTATCGTATCGTAAGGTGATGATGATGATCTGATTGGGCCATTACCAGGCTTTATTTCAAGGTTTTGCTCTTTGAGACAGCGACCAATGAGTATCAGCCGCCCTCTTGTGGCCATATTACAATCAGGAACTAGAAATGAGAAGAATAGAACATTGTCCTTAATTTCATGCAGTTTTAAGAAAAA
This sequence comes from Vanacampus margaritifer, assembly GCF_051991255.1. Classification (NCBI taxonomy): domain Eukaryota; kingdom Metazoa; phylum Chordata; class Actinopteri; order Syngnathiformes; family Syngnathidae; genus Vanacampus; species Vanacampus margaritifer. The sequence continues at coordinate 17,991,452 of NC_135447.1, read as the reverse complement.
TGCTATATTGGAATATATATGTATTTCTTTAAAATTATATGTCATTGTTTTTTTGGGGGTGGGGGGACATTTTCTGTCTCAAAAGTTAAATTTTAAAGTTTTAAAGTGATGCTTTAAACTCTATTTAAAACTATATTTTACAGTAATTTGTTTTTAACCCTCAACTAGCACTTTGTGCATTATAAATTAAATGTATAATTTATATTATTATTATTATTATTATTATTATTATTATTATTATTATTATTATTATTATTATTATTATTATTATTACCACCACTACTACTACTATCAAATATTGGTATCTGTGAATACTTTGTTCTTGTAACGGTTTGAGAAAAAGTGGTATCAAACATCTCTAATTGTTACAATATTTAAATAGACATTTTTTTTTTGGGGGGGGGGGGGGTTGTAGAGAAAATAACCTGATCAAATCTTGACTAACATAACCCAAAATTATCATTTTTAATACCTCCTGCTGCTTAAATTCCCTCTATGATGCACACTCACGCCCCCACCTACACATGCAGTTTTATTCTACTGCTGCTAAAAATTCTGTTGCTAATCGGAAGGGCTTCAGCACACCACCAAACAAAAATGTAAAATAGAGCTGTCAAAGTATCAATTTTTTTGTAATTTTTTTATTCAGATTAATCACATTTTAGGATTTTGATTAATCACAATTAATCGTTTAATTAAACAAGGCTTTTTATCAACATTCTTTGCCTGCCAAATTTAAAGTGCACTTGTTATATGTTCATTCTTTTGACATAATGTTATGAGAACGTCTGCAATATTTTTTCTAATGAGTTAATTACTTGCGTAATTAAAAATAAAGCAAAAAAATCAGACCCCGATAGTTTGACATGAACAAATATTCAGAATTTTATACGCAAACATGTATTAATTGCTTTGCATTAATGCATGTAGTTATGTTTATTGCTCAAACACAACCTTTGCTACCTTTAATGTAACCATCCGCTGTCAAGCTAAAGGATCATCTGTACTCTTAATTAATAGTGTGATTAATCTGCGTTAATACCTGATTAATGTGATTCTTTTTTGTGATTAATTAATTATTTAAGACTTTAACTTTGACAGCACTCATGTCAAAACAAGTTGCAATCCTGAAATAATAATCTTGTCTCACTTAACTCACAAATGGACTTATTCTGTGTGAAATCTGTGCCTGTGAAACACAAAGCTGATATACTTAGAGCAAGGCATGAGTCATTCTGTTTTTTGATTTGCAACAGGTAGGTTTTTATTATACCTTCTGCCCTCTAATGAAAGAAGAGAGATTTAATTGTTATGTCTGTCACTATATACATCATTGGCATACTGTACATGAATTAAAATGTATTTGAAATCATTCATTCTCAATAAATAATAATTTTCTGACAAATTAAGTGAAGTTGGATATTATCCTGCCGCACCCTGGGTGTGGCACAGTGGCTCAGGTTGGTCATCTTTATTTGCACAAACATTCATGTTTTTTTATGTGTCACTCTTCTATTCTGCTCACCCAACCCATACCCATATATGTAATTGGACACCTGTCATCCGCCCTTGAGTTTCTGTGCTTAAAGGGTGTGACATACCATTGCATGTCAGCTACCTGATGATATATGAGGTAATCCACTCAAAGCAGTTGAACAAACACATTCTTCAACAGGAAACAAACAGTGATGGATGAAAAGGAACTCCCCACTAATAATATAACTCCTATAACCCCAATTTAAGCGGTTCACTACTACTCACCACCTTACCAAATATTTATGCTATTAATGCTATATTATCTTTGGTTAAGCGTCAGTATTAAATTGGACTGCTTTCACAGTGAGCTACTATTGATACTAGTACTATATGAGTAGTACTGTACTATGCAACTTTTTGCAAAGTTTTACAGATCTATGGTAGAAAAGGTTTTGAAATTATTTATTTTGTCTCATTTTTGGGGAAGAAACCATTTTTATGTTCACCCAAAAAAAACCTGACCATCTTAGAATGCATGCATGTGTGTATAGGGGTATCAGGTGATTAATTTTTCAAATCGTAATAAATTGCATGACTGCAATAGTTAACTCACGATTAATTGCAAATTTTATATCTGTTCTAAATGTATAATAAATGTACAATAAAAAAAGTTTTCATGCTCTTGTTAATATAAAAGTGGAAAATGGTAAACTAATAGAAATATGGCTGCATCCTTGAAGCATTTATTCAGTAATTTTATAGTAATTCATAAAATTTTGTTAAAATTAAAAAGATGTACTTTGTAAATTTTTTTAGATGTAGTTTGTAAAAAAAACAAGCGTGATATAGATTTGTGGTGAGGTCATTTTTCTGCCACTAGATGGCATAATTGCAGTTCTAAGACATTGGTGACAGCTCAGTGCATTTTTCTTTTCATATTAAGAGCTATCTAATCTTTAACATGAAGTAACTTGTGAAATTCTGCACATTTTTAAAATTGTAAAATACAACTTGACCCCAGTCACCACAAATATATGCATCATTATTCTATTTATTACTGCTAAATATTGACATGGACGTGTCTGCTGCTTTGCAACTGGAATTCTCCTAGTGCAGGCTTTCCAAGTAAAGGGCTGTCATTAATCGCGCGTAATTTTTTGTGGCATTAAAGGAACTTTAAATTAGCTCAAAATTAACGTACTAATTTTGATACCCCTAGTATATACATATAGACTTTCTGGCAGCATGGCTTCATTTCATTGATTGTGAATGTAAGCGTGAATGTTTGTCTGACTGGCTCCTGTCTGTCTGCAAATCCATTACAATTTCAGCTATGCTGACATAACATATTGCTATTTATGAAGTAATTTACATAATTTCACTTTGTTCACAGAATACACTTATTGAAGTCTGATCTGAAGTATTTGTTAACTGGAAACCGGAAAAAAAAACTAACTCTTAGGCCACTGGCAAACAGCATGGAAAAAAGTAACACAGAAGATATGTTTGGGTGAGTGAGTGCATCTTTCATTCACAGAGCAGCAGGGCTGTCAAAGCATCTGAACATCCACTGGTGCTAATAGCTTTTATGCATCCTGTGCCAAAGGTCCTTTTGATATTCCAATCTTCCCTGGCTCAGTCTCTCATAACCTCATGCTTGTTGACGATATCCACCACTTTTGTGGTGCCAAAAAAAGATACCAGCTTGCTTGAATGACTTCCACCCAGGGGGACGTAGCTCTGCATTGATGAAGTGATTTGTAAGGCTGGCCAAGAATTTATCTGTTCTTTATTACACAATACAGTATAACAGACTTAATACTGTACTGTGTACCTACCATTCCTATTTCAACAAAGAGCAATACACGTCAAAAGCAACTTTCTTTTGGGGATATCTTATGATAAATAAAATTTCCAGAAAAACAATGACAGATAATTATTTTACTTATAGACCTATATATCCCAATTCTAGCAAATTTCCTTAAAATTGCTTGAAATTAATGGCAATTATATTTTTTCAATTTGCTCATAAAAGTCATTTTGCATAGAGCACACAATAAAATGGATAAAAAAAGATATATAAAATGAAATAAATACCGTAATCCAGTGGCCAGGGGAAAAAAAGTGTGGTTGTACAATTCCCTATAAGGAATACAGTGAAGTGCAAATAATTCAATTCAATACAATGGTGTTTCAAGTAATTTAGTAATATCTACCATGTTAAGAATTCCTCAAGCTGTTTAGTGTTTGGTAAAGTCGTTTGAACGTACTGCATAGTTGTTCCAGTGTATTGGTAAAGTTGTTCGATTGTCTTGATAAAGTCGTTCAAACTTCTTGATAAAACGTAGGTTATATGCTAAAAAAAAGATTAACCCTTTCACAGATAGTGGTTAATACAGTGGACAGCTATTAAAACTTTTTCTCTTATATAAATGAATCTTTTTGCCACAGTTGGCCATTAGCCACTCCAGTGGACACTAGTGTCGTCTTGACATACACTACTATCCAGTGGTTAACGTTTTTAAGTGCAAAAAGAAAAAAAAAAGACCGACAACAAGATGAAAGACAGAAGTTCATGTACATGTTTTGTGGCAGTTTTGAAAATATGTGAACACAACGTTAAAAATCAAACTGACATTTTCTATAGTGTTTACATTTTTTTTGTTATTTATTCTTTTCTTACAAACATATTTCATCACTTGCTCAAAACTTCTTGAAAAATGTATGTTTAAAAATATGACGGTGATTTTTTTTTTTTCATGCCTAAAGAGTAACAAAAACAAAAATCCTGATGTAGGTTATCATAATTAGTGCATGAAAGGGTTAAAAACAATCCCATAATTTAACGGGGTATTGACTAGAGCAGTGAGAGTATTGACTGCGATTGGCTGGCAACCGGTTCAGGGTGTACCCCGCCTACTGCCCGAAGCCAGCTGGGATAGGCTCCAGCACCCCCGCGACCCTTGTGAGGAAAAACGGCCAAGAAAATGGATGGATGGATGGATGACTAGAGCATGCACAAATGTGGCATTATCTTGTGGCATTATAAGAAAAGACATTAGGGGAATGAAAAAAGTATTTTTAGCATTTGGTCTATATTTATACCAAGATGTTTGAACGACATTATCAATATATTCAAACGACTTTATAGTACGTACGGACGCTCCCGACTGTTTTACTGGATTTTGACTGATTTTGCAAGGCTCACAGAATATTGTATTCTATTGCTATAAAAACATGGAACCTACCAAAAGAAAGACTAGAGGCTCTTATTTCATCAGGAAAAAAATTATATTTCTATCTGTTTCCGTTTTAGTATTAAAAGTAAAGTACTAAAAACGTGTTTACACATTTTTGGGTTTTGAAGGAGTTAAAGTTTAGGTACAGTGCGTGCTAGACATAAATTCACCTAATTAAATACAGAGTGCAGCTGATCTGACATGTAAAATAAGTAATCAATTTTGTTCGGTCAAAACAGCTTTGCGATGGATAGTGGACTGACAGGATGAAACTAAATCAGGGTACCGGATGAGTAGTGGTTTGTCAGGGTGTAGGTGAACCTAGCCAACCAAGCTAGCCTGGTATAATTATAACATTCCTTGTCTAGAAGATAAACATGTGACTCCTGGCTGGCTTTAGTTTCAAAGGCAGAAGACTAATCACCAACTTTTCGACAGATTTGGCCACTACTGTACCATCACGCTAGGTCTGCAAACAAGATAGTTCACTCTGTTTTCTGCTTCTTTTTTCCAAAGTAGAGCTGTAGTTTCACAAATAGAACATTCATATTATTTATGTTTATTTTGAATTTTTGTGTTATCAGTTGCCAACAAACAGGCATTTAGTTTTCTGTGAGCGAGTCAGGGGACTGAAGCGTTAAATATGGTGTTGTATTAAAGTATTATTTATAGATGCTTGCCACGTCATTGTGTGTGGTTGCCAAGCCTCTAGAATTACTTTCCCAGTCACGCCTGACTAAAATGGTTCCACAATCAAACAAATATCACAATTCTTGAGAGATTTCAGTCCTGAACAATATAACATCATTTGCTCTCACTCAGTATGCAATGGACACAGCTGCAGCTTGACATTGAGCTATTCTGACCTGAGTTAGCGCAGTTGGCACACATTCCTTTCCAAGGGACAAGCTGTATATATTTATTAAATGGGCCTAACCTGCAACACAACAAGAAAATGATCACTTCCTAAGAAGCAATTAGGAGATTAAAATGTTTAATAAAAACAAAATTAGGAGTTTAAGAATCACAATATTTTATACTCAACACAAACCTGTCTTCACTATTCTTTTCAACATTATGAATAGATAGAAATACCAGAAGGCAGTATTTCTGTGAGTTAATGGTAACCTGCATCTTGTGAGGAACCCTGTTGGTGGCATTTGCAGAATGTACATACATCACAACACTGCCCAGTTACTGTTCTACACTCGCAATCAAATGCTGTGAGTCGAATGTCAGCAGACAGCCGCTTGTATATCATTGGCGGGTGATACTACACTACTATTACTTTCAGCCTGTAACTGAAGAAGAAACATGAATCTGACCCAAATCATGACAGAATCCAATATGATTGTTACTATTTTATAACAGAGAACGCACGACTCAGAAGCAAGGTTATTTTACTTAAATAAAACTAATTAAATAACTAAAATGAAAATAAAAACGCTTTTAAAAAAACAAAAACTAACTGAAACTATGTTTTACATTTACAAAACTAACTAAAACTAACTATATTATAGTGAAAATGTCCTTTGTCATTGGTAATTACTTTAATACACGAGGCTGTGGCGTTGCACTGAAGTGACATAATTTAGCAGCAGCTAATAGAAAAGTACCTTCAAATGACGTTGCTCCCAGGTGCCAATTTTGCATGTTTGACTTTTAGCTCCAATGGCTCGCCTTACCTGCTTTTTTATTGAATTCAGCCGAAACGCAATTCTATGTTAGAAGAGCGTTTCTTTTTTCATTTTACCATGGTATTTATTAAATATTGCACACAAGTAATACACATTAAAAAAAGAAAAGAAAACTAATACTAAAACAAACAAAACCTAAGCATTTTTGAAATAACTAAAACTAATAAAAACTAACAGAGCCACCCTGAAAACTAACTAAAACTAACTAAATTTAAAAAACAAAACTCGAAAAACGAAATAAAAACTTACTATAATGAAAATTCCAAAGCTATAATAGAGTACCCAGCAGCAAACGGATCGTAAACAATTAAGCCCGCTATGAGGGGCGAATGTTTATGACGCTAGCAAATGTTGAAATCATGTCAGGGTTCTCTCAAGGTTGCAGCATTTCTTAAACGTTCTATAAACATTCCCAAACCAGCTTTAATGGTTCTCTAAAGCGTCTTAACTCATTTGCTGCCAAAACGTATAAATACGTTCTAGTTTAAATATTACCAGTGTCCCAAAGACGTATTTATAAGTTTTTTTTAATGTTTTTTTTTTTTAATGCTAGAGCATACAGAAAGCTTTGATGCAGCCTTTGAACTGAAGAGAATGCTTGAAGCAATGTAGTTATTACAAAAACGGCAAGCAGGTGGCAGCAGCGTATAAGAGATCAACCAGGGCTGTGTTGAAAAAAGATCATTTACCCACAATTTGTGAATAATGATGAAACTTAGCTATATTCTAATGCTAATTACTGCAAAACGGAAACAGATAGAAAAAAAGAGACAAACCTTGAGGGAAGTGCACATTCTCTACCTTCGCCAACATTCGCCCATCAGTGGGAGGTTGCCGAAGGACTTTTTAGAAATTTACTGCACAAGATTATGCAGCACGCAAGAGAAAGGCCAAATCGGGTCAAAACTACATGTGGTGTGGTGTGGTTCCCCTTTTAGAGGAGGAGAGGCAACAGACAGCTGTGTAACAGGAGACATGAGTTCAATGCAAGGCAAAGGCACACTGTGCTCAAGAGACTCCACTCACTTTTAAAACTTACAAGGCCCAGAAAGAAAAAGTAGATGCATGGCAGTAAGAGTAGGGAAAAGTAAAAAAAAAAAAAAAAAAGTGGCTGAGGCAAGGTTGGAGTTGAAGATTAAAAGTGTGAACAAGGTTATTATTTATGTGGAAGATAGTACCGGTTGTTCGCACAGTAGTAACAGGTGCCAGTCAGCTGCTAGTTATAGGCAGCTGAGATATCCTATAGAACAGTGCCTGGATAACACTCTATACCTATTTGTAGTAGTAGGAGTAGATTCGCAAAATGTCTGTTACACAGCTATGTAAAATTGCTTTCAAAAGTTTGAAAGACCTGTATATGCGTTTTAAGTGAAGGACAAAGTTGTACTGATGGCAGTACCAAAGCTAAATATAATAATGCTAATTTTGATCCATACCTTTATTAGTCAGGTTTCCGTCCAATTGTTTTGAATTTTTAAAGCAAATTTACTGAAAATGCGCAAGACGGATATGCAACTTACGCCCGTTTCCATCTGTTCTTCTTTTGCGAATATTGAGAAGGGACTCCGCCGCTTTAGGTGGCGGTATACACCATAGAGATGTGATCCACCAAGTAACTTAAAAGAAGAAGAAGAACAGGAAGCGACTGCGCCATGCAATGACGTCGTATGAGTTTGCTCTTGTAATTCTTGATAAACCGTAGCGTTTCTTTGCATTTTTTCATCTAAAATAGCATTAATATTCGCTTCTTTAATCAATTTCACCGTCCCCTCAAACATACCTTACTTTATCATTCAACATTGCTTTGGGACTACAAACGTACATGTGACATAATATCCGGTCAAAACGGGATGTGTATCCGGTCTTGTCAGCGTTTATTCGTTTATTTCCATAGCCAAAATTCGCATTTTCCTTTTTTCAATACGCTTCAAAATCCACCCCCTCCAAGCGTAAATTTTTGGGGGTGAATTTTGGGCCCTTTTTCGAATTTCTAGCGTTTTCATTCAGTTTTATTGTTGCATTTCTTAAAAATTCGAATAAAAATGGGTTGATGGAAACCCAACTAGAGTCACCAACCTCAAGTGTTTAGAAAAAGCACTTGCCTCCACCAAAAATTTTGCATCGATGGATGGATGGATGTTTAAGATCATCCAAAAAATGCTCGAAATGAAAGGTGGTATCTCACTGACTGACAAAGGCTTGTGAATGTTTGCAAACTTTTTTTTTTTGTCAGGGTTCGTTAAAGGTTGCAAACGGTCGCAAAGATGTTCAAAAACAGCTTTTCTTGTTGCCAAGAAATTTTGAGCATAACCAGGGGGATGTTTCAATAAATATAATAAATATCATAATATTTTGTTCAATAAATTGATTTCTACACTGATTAAGAGGGATTTACACACTGTTTATTCATATGATGCCATCCAACCACACATGTATGCAGGGCTCAGAAGCTGTCTTCCTGCATCTCGATCAAATCCACCAAAATCGCGTTACATCACCTGCGCCACAACTTACACCTGTTTTTAGGTGGTATAAATTCTATTCTACTTTTTGTCACCAAATTGTCAGGTGTGTAAGAGAAACACAGCAAATCGGTCAGTGTTAAATTTCCAGTGTTAAGCAGTGTTATTTTAACACTGTTAGGCTAAAGAGTCTCGAGACCTTGAGTGTTGGGCTGGATGTTGGGTGTAACGTGAATAGCATTACCTTGAGTGTTAAATTGACCACACCCTCATTTCCTGTGAAGGAGAAACTTTCCAATTTTCCAGCGTGCTGTCCACATTTTAGTAGTGATACATCCAGTTGTTGTTGTCGGGCCGGCGTGGTCCAATGGTCGTCTACTGACCCTGAGAGCGTGGGTTTGATCCCAGGCCAGAGTAACTATGTCAAAGTATCTTTGAGCAAGATACTGAACCCCCAGTTGCTTCTGATACCGTGTCATCATAAAGTCAAAATGTAAAGCACTTTGAGGGCCTTGTAAAGAGGAAAAGTGCTATATAAATGAAGTACCATTTACCAGAGTAAAGTGTAGGGTGACCATATTCCCATTTACAAAAAAAGAGGACACTTGCCCCGGCCTTGAAATTGTGGTACCAGTCACAGTTACACAGTGTACTTCACCTCCTATTAGTCACGCAATGCCAACGGGACATTTTCATGAATTTATTAAACCCCCGGACACCCGAACAGGACATTTTTGTTTTTTGAATTGGAATAGCCTGCCAGACGGCATCAGGTCCGCAGAAACTATTGGTATTTTTAAGAGGAGGCTCAGTACACACTTTTTTAGTTTGGCAATTAAATGTTTTATTTTTATTTCTTCTAGTTTCCAGTTCCTTTTATCATATTGTCTTTTATCTTTATTTTTGCCTTTTAGTCTGCTTTCTTTTAGCGTTTAACTGTTTTTATTTTGTTGTCTTTTAGTTAAAAGTTTAATTGTTTCCCGAGTGCCTTTTCTCACATGGTTTCTCTGTACCCCACCATTTTATTGTTATTATTATTTTTTGTATGTGTGTGGTGGTTGTGGGGGTGTTTTTTCTTTTTATTGACTTGAGGATGTTTTAATTGTTTAGCACCTTGAGTTGCATTTTAATGTATGAAAGGTGTTATATAACTAAACATTGATTGATTGATTAACACCTACAGTTTACTTGTAATCCCAATAAAGACAATAAATGGACAGATATTGGCTATGTTTCACAATGACAGACATGATGGAATATTATATTAATACATAATAAGAATGTTTTTGGGAGTAATTCAAATTTTAGGTGCTTATGTACTATTTCATTATCTCTCAAAATGTCATGCTTCAGGTGACAGTTGTCAGTGAAGCGTTTTGTACCGTACAGTTGCCACCAAGCAGGTATTAAAAGGTGACATGAGATCAGCACAGTGAGCATTGCTGCTGCAGACTAAAAACACAGTGATCTGAGGGCGAAATATTTCCTTGAGCAGTATTTTCAAAAGGCATCGTGGATTAATAAGAAAAAAGTTCACCAACTATTTGCAACTTTCACACCTGACACCAAGACCCCTACTCTGTGTGACATGCTTTGAAAAAACCTAGCTCAGCTACCCTTGTGACCCCTTCACTGCTCAGATTCTTTCACCATCCATTGGTGCTATGTATGGGCGGGTGTTGGTGTGATGGGAGGTGGGGGTTGACGCTACAGCTGTGGGAGCCCTTCTTGGCTGACGGAGGTGTGTCATAAAGTGTGTATCGGAGTAGACTATTCATGCACAGACACTGGCCAATCAGAGCAGAGCAGGCACTAAAATGGCAAGGCCAATGGTTGAGTGTCTGCCCAGTATATAAACAGGGAGCAAAGACCTTCCAAACCGGGTGACCCCTAATTTGGCCGCAGTGAACAGGATCTGATCCCAAGGACTGTTACCTCTAGTCTTGTCTAGTGTGAAGGTAATTATTGCATTTTATTAGTAAGATTCGATGAGGATTCTGAGAAGCCTAAAAATATGTGTGTCAAATGCCAATAATTCTCTTTTTACAAGGATTTTACTATGACGCAACCTAGATTTATTGATATTTGACTAAAGGACACATATGCAGTGGTTTTAGGGTGCCATAACTGACTGTATACTGTGGAATCTTTAGGGTGATTAAGACCATTTGACTTACAACGTGGCTTTCTCGATTCATATGCAAAGATCAAGCTGTTCCAAAAAGTTATTTGTATTTATTGAAACAAATCATCTTGTCATGTGCCACTTTAACCATTGCATGCATTAGTTGGTATTGCAAGTAATACATTCTTTAGACCAGTGGTTCTCAACCATGGTCCCTTAAGTACCCCTATCCAGCCTGTTTTCCATGTCTCCCACAGCCAACACGTGTGTTTCAAACGATCAGCTGATCCGCAAGCTCTGCATAAAGCCTGATAACGATCCTCAGCTGTGTTGGCTGAGAGAGACATGGAAAACAGGCTGGGTAGGGGTGCTTGAGAACCGGGGTTGAGAACCAGTGCTTTAGACAAAGAAACGAATGGCCTGTGCAGTAGACTAGAGCACTTGTTAGCATGCTGAACATGCTAACCAGTAGGCTATAATGAAAACAAGGTTGAGAATTTTTTTCCCAGCTTACTGTTATATATTGAGGACAATTTGGAGACATGATTTGCAGGCAGACATGATGAAACTAAAAATACTCCTTCATCACTCCCCCTCCCTCCCAAACCACTCTATTTTAACTGGTCATATGATACATTGGAAATGGTGTAAGACATGTAACCAGGATTCCTCTGAGGCACATAAAACGACTGCAGCTGTCTCTTTTGAGCTATTCCATATCATGTAATTTTTCCCTTCATAATCATATCAGCTTACTTGTATTTTCCACGTGTTTGCGTCTCTTTGCAGTGTTAGAGAAGCAACCATGCCTTTCGGAAACACCCACAACAACTTCAAGCTCAACTACAAAGTTGAGGAAGAGTATCCTGACTTGTCCAAACACAACAACCACATGGCCAAGGTTCTGACCAAGGAAATGTATGCCAAGCTGAGGGACAAGCAGACACCTAGTGGCTACACCGTGGATGATATCATCCAGACTGGTGTTGACAATCCTGGTATGGCAGAGTCTTTTGATAATTAATTAATTCGCTCCCAAAAATGTTTAAATACGTTCTATTTATATATTAATAATATATGCATGGTCCCAAAAACTTATTTATATGTTGTTGTTTTTTTTATTTATGCCACAGCATACAGAAAGCAGCTTCTGACCTGAAGATGTTGCTTAAAGCAATGGTAGTTATTACAAAAAACGGCCAGCAAGTGACAGCAGAGTATAAGAGATCAACTAGGGCCATGTTGCAACAAGCTCTTTTTCCCAGTGTTTTCAACACGTTTGTGAATAATGATGAAACTTAGCTATATTCTAATGCTAATTTCTGCAGATACAAATATATACATTTTCCTGATGAAAGAAGAGACTCTAATCTTTCTTTTGGTAGGTTTCATGTTTTTATAGCAATAGAACACAATATTCTGTGGGCCTTGCAAAATCAGTCAAACCGCCGGGAGCGAAGGGGCTTGCTTCAGTGAAAATGGCTGGGAGTGAATGAGTTAAATGCATCAGTAAACCAATAACATTTTTTATCTTCTAATAAACCAATTTATTACTTAGGTCACCCCTTCATCATGACTGTTGGCTGCGTTGCTGGTGATGAGGAGTCCTACGAGGTTTTCAAAGATCTCCTGGACCCTATCATCTCCGACCGTCACAGTGGATACGGCCCCAATGACAACCACAAGACTGACCTGAACTTCGAGAACCTGAAGGTCTTTAATGAAGACAACCTAAAATAAAAAATTAAGCAGGGCTATTAATAATGTGTGCATAACTTCACCCTAACATGACACTTGTGTGATTGTAAATAGGGCGGTGATGACTTGGACCCCAACTATGTTCTGTCCAGCCGTGTCCGTACTGGCCGCAGCATCAAGGGATTCACCCTGCCACCTCACAACAGCCGTGGCGAGCGCAGACTAATTGAGAAGCTGTCCGTTGAGGGTACGATTGAGTGCATTAAAACCAGAGGCGTCAAATCCAAGTCCAGAAAGGAAAAACCCTGCCACTGGCTTTAGCCAAAGGTGATTCTACTCAACTGGCACCTGGGAGCTTGTTTACCTGCCGGTGGAGTAGAACCACCTGTGGCTAAAGCTAAAATGTGGCAGGATTTTTACTTTCTGGACCTGGATTTGACACGTCTGATTAAAATACTTGGGTAGTCAGACAGGATGTAAACAATACGCTGCTTTCAAGAAATTCATTATAAATTGTTAAATCTACTTTCTTATCATTTGTAGCAGGTTACGTTATAGACCAAACCTTGTCATTTCCTAATAATACACATCTCTTCAGCTTTGACCAGCCTGGATAATGAGTTCAAGGGAAAATACTACCCCCTGAAGTCCATGACTGATGCTGAACAGGAGCAGCTTATCGCTGATCACTTCCTGTTTGACAAGCCCGTCTCCCCCCTTCTCACTTGCGCTGGAATGGCCCGTGACTGGCCTGATGCCAGAGGCATCTGGTGGGTATGAACTGTTGAATGATATGAAATATGGAGTGATAAAAGAAATAAGGAAACCACTTTATAGACATGTTTTGATGAACGGCCATGCTATACAGTCATGGACATTATTAACTCATTCAAACCCCAAAACATATAAATATGTTTTTTAATACTTTGTACTGCACTCCCAAAAACATATTTATAGTTTTTTTATGCTAGAGCATATCGAAGGCTTTGATACAGCTTCTGAAATGAAGAGGTCACTTAAAGCAATGGTAGTTATTACAAAAAAAGAAAACGCCAGCAGGTGGCAGCAGAGTAGCAGAGAGATGAGAGAGAGATGTTGCAACAAGCTCTTTTTGCCAGTATTTTCAACTGGTTTGTGAATAATGATGAAACTTAGCTATATTCTAATGCTAATTTTTGCTGCAGATACAAATATAACTTTTTTTCCTGATGAAAGAAGAGACTCTAATCTTTCGTTTGTTAGGTTCCATGTTTTTATAGCAATAGAACACAATATAGTGTTGGCCCTGCAAAATCAGTCAAAATCCAGTAAAACAGCCAAGAGCGAAGGGGGTTGCTTCAGTGAAAATGGCTGGGAGTGAACGAGTGAATATTTTGTTACAATTAAACTAGAATTACCAGCTGTGTGATCTAGAAGTAAATGTGGTCAGCAATGACTATACTCAGTCCTAAAAGATTGTCATGAGTAAACATACAAGTATGTATAATGTCTCTTTCGATCCCCTGTTTTTCCATCACAAGGCACAACGACAACAAGACTTTCTTGGTCTGGGTGAATGAGGAGGATCACCTGCGCGTCATCTCCATGCAAAAGGGCGGCAACATGAGGGAGGTCTTTAGGCGCTTCTGTGTTGGCCTTCAGAAGGTATGACAAAAACTCAAATCCTGCCAGAGGTGTCAAATCCAGGTCCAGAAAGCAAAAACGCTCCCACAGTTAGATTTTAGCCACAGGTGCTCCTACTCCCCGGGGAGCTCGTTTACTTGCCAGTTGAGTAGAAACATCAGTGGCCAAACTGGATTTGACACCCCTGAATCTTGCCCTGAAGAAGTGTTACCAAAGAGAAGGGTTTCTTTGACATTCCTTCTTTCTTTGGTCACCAGATTGAGGAGATCTTCAAGAAGCACAACCATGGCTTCATGTGGAACAAGCATTTGGGCTACATCCTGACCTGCCCCTCCAACCTGGGAACTGGTCTGCGTGGTGGTGTTCATGTCAAGCTGCCTAAGCTGAGCACACACCCCAAGTTTGAGGAGATCCTCACCAGGTTGCGTCTGCAGAAGCGTGGCACAGGTACGAATGAAGCTCTTCTTCTCACAAACTCTCTGCAGAGCAGTGAAGTCTCCAATTTCTTAACAACCTCTGTCCTGATTCTCAAAAGGCGGTGTAGACACTGCGTCCGTGGGTGGTGTGTTTGACATCTCCAACGCTGATCGTCTGGGTTCCTCTGAGGTCGAGCAGGTCCAGATGGTGGTTGATGGTGTCAAACTGATGGTGGAGATGGAGAAAAAGCTGGAGAAGGGAGAGGCCATTGACAGCATGATCCCTTCCCAGAAGTAAAAAGGAACAATCATGTTTTTGTTCTCATTTCATGTGCAATCGCTCCAACTGGTGTGAACACAGAGGACACAGCAGCTCACCGAGAGACTCTGCTCACCTATTGCTCCTTCCATCTTTGTTCATGTTATCCTGTGTTGGTTGTTAACACCCTAGGATCAATCCCCACTGAGCTAAGCTCACCTGGCAAACGTGGCAATAAAAAGTAATAATTATTGAAACTGTTCACTGCTCAATAAAAAAGCCCCATTAACAAACACATGAACCCGTGTGTTCTTTATGTCATAAATCCTTCAACATTTCTTTTTTATCACTGGAAGAAGAAGACATTTGAAACTAATGTTGTCGGTTTTTTTTCATTGAATTCTCAGTTTTGACCCAGCCTAATATTTCCATCTTCCTTTCACATCTAAGATCTTGGGGCGCTTTCCGTCCTATCTCCCTCATTGTTTTTCATGTTTCTTTCTTTCAGGTTGTGCCTGTCAAGTCAATTTCGTTGCTTGGTAGTTTGCAGAGGTGGGCTTCCCGTCAATATTGTCCGTCAATGACGGACGCTCATTTTGTTGCCGAATAACGAGAAACTTGGCATTGCCGTAAGTGGGTTTTTGTTCGTCAGTGGGATCATCAATAACCGGGTCACGGACTGACTAATGATGAAAAGAAAACATTGACCGACGTCCACTTCTGCAATGTCTCTCAAGTAAGTTGAAAAAAAGAACAGCCTCAGCACTTCCCGCTCCCTTCCCGTGAGTCGCGTGATGCATTTACAAACACTAGGCTATAAAACAGTAGAACAGCACTAGACTATGTGCAATTTCTGCAGAAATTGCGTGGGAATGCTGAAAGCTGAATGCTAATAGCTGAATGCTTATGAAAAGTGTTATCTGAAAGTACCCTTCATTCATTTAGATGGAAAAGTGGAACTAATGATATCTAATAGAAAAAATGCACACACACACCAAAAACAAACACACACACACTGCGTGGAAAGTGACTTTTTTCAATGTTTGTCACATTGAAAATGAATGGGGAAAAGTTTATATTTAACGTTAAATTGTGTACTGCAAGTTATGTGGAATCAGATGATAGATACCCTGGGAGGCATGAATTTTTTAAGCAAGTTGAAATTTGAATGGTGTAATTCGGTAGTAGTAAAGTATTATGTGGGAGTTGTTAATGCCAAAAAAGTGTGGAGAATAAAAAATGCCTGATATAATAATACTAATAATGGTTAGAAAACATTCCCACAATAAAGAAAATGCATTGAATGAGATGTGTGCATGTCCAAACTTTTGGCCTACCCTGTATTGTAGCTGAACCATTTACACTCACAATCACACCCATGGAAAATTTAGGGTGTTTAATTAACCTACAGTGCATAATTTTGGAATGTTGTTGTGAAATCTTTTAAATTAAACATGGGATTATATTGTCCAATAACATCCTGTTTATTGCAAATCCTTTGTGTGAATAAATGAAAACACTTATGGCCATATCTATTCATATTGATGATGACAGTGTGCACATTAAAAACTAAGACAAAGTGAAACAAAGAATGCCAACATCAGTGAATTTTATTAATCTTCAGATCCATGTTCTCCTGTAAATATCACAACCATTCAAGCTCAGTTTACAGTTGTTTTTTTAGAGGGAGGAATTAAAAGCAGTGAAAAGGCTACTAAACTTTTCATCAGTCTCATCGAGGCTCTTTTGCATACATACTTTTCTTTCCAAAATCTTTTTCGGACAACAGTGCATGTTTAATACTGAGCCCTCTAGGACTAAAAATACGGTACCATCTGGCAAAACAACCTTTGCCAACAAAGGTTAAAAGAAAAAGTTTAATAGATGCACTTTTAAATTAACGTCCATCCATCCTCCACTCGGAATGAGTTGTTTGCTCATTAGCCGTTTTTTTGTTTGTTTGTTTTTTGTCCTTAGTTGTTTCTACTGCAATACTTATATATATAAACAACCCAGTCAGTGGCACAGCTTTTTATGGCTTGAATGTAACAGGACTTCAATCACGTCAAGGATAGCTAAATGCTTTGTGATTCCCAATTGAAATAGGGCTTCTAAACTGAAGGTTTTCTCTTTTATTAGGTTATGCAGATACAGTTTTATAAACAGGCATACCTTTTCATGAGCCTGAATATGCCCTGGATGTAGTGAACAATGTGAAGTCACTATGTTCTATCCAAAAGCTGTTTGTCCATGTGTTTGACGGGGAAAGCTTGTAGCCACATCAAGCACTCCTTGATACTGTCGATTTAGGTCCAGTCTTCATTTCACAAAGCTACCAATCCTAGCTGTGAATCATGTTTCATTTCTCCCTTTGAATCCAACACTGAAGTCATGCGGGATTGCAAGTGGGTTGTTTTTCTCATTGTCATTGACAGAAACAGTTTTAAATTAGATTGACGTTCTCTTGCTCTAGCTATAAATAAACCTTGAGCTCTAAGATATATACTATTTTCATAAATTGAATATACAGTCAACAACTGGCTGATATAAATCCTGTTTTAATGATATTATTCTAAAAAATAAATTAAGTACCTGTGCAAATATCCACAAATTGAAGTGTTTCACATTTAAGACATTGGCGACCTCCAGTGGCTAATTGTGGGTATCCCATAAAAGTCCACTGGAAGGAGCTGATTCAAGTCAAAGCAAAGTGCATTGAGGTCTATATTACCTAATGCAAATATATACCACAACGAGTTAACGCTCAGGAAGAGGACAGGGAGAGACTCCTGGTGTCCACATTGCTTTTCACCCTAAAGAGGAGGTCAGGTCAAACCCAATCTCCCCCGTCCCCGGCTGAAAAAGCACACACCAATCAGCAATGAAAAGATGTTATACATTGGTCTGTAACATGATTGTATAATGGTTCCCAGTACAAATAGAAGATTGAGGAAAGCCAAATGCTTATTGGAATGACTGAACTTGAAGGTGGCAGATGGTTGAGGTTGGCATCCCTGTTTCATAGAGTTGCTGATTTGGAAAGGAAATGGAAGTGGGGGATGATGGGTGATGGTTTGGGGTTACCATGAGAAAAGCCACAATTGAGAAATAGTATTAACAGTAAATCAGCAGCCAAAAAAACATTATCTCTGCAGCCTATGTAAATCACAGTACGGTATTCACTCAAAACAGGGAGGGAGAATAGAAAGCAGTCGCCGCTCTTTCTGTCTCTTCCTTTTTGTACATTAAATATATACTGTGTGAAGGCGCTGGGGTAGTTCACTTTAAAGGCAACTGGACTAACAAGAAGAAGAAAAAAACGTCCACAATGCCTTCATCATGCCTTTCCAGGGTACTCCACTTTTTGACGCAACAGCCCACAGTCATCAAGAATGGACAGACAAGTTTATATACTGTGCCACAACAAGTAGAAGAGGATGGAGTGTGTTTTTCTGTGTACTTCTGTGTTTTGCTACTTGGCTCATCTACTTTTTTTTTTTGTGTAATGGCGCAGTTGGGCACAAGTGCTGCATTGCACTGAAAGTAAACCAGTTGAGGCTACTACCCTCAAGGGCAATTATAATTGCCACATCCTCAGCTGCCCATGGTACCGTGAAACCATACTTCATAAAAGTGAATGAGGGCTACAGGTTTAGATGGATTCTCCCCAGTATGTGTCAGAATTGCTGTCTCATTGCTGTGCATTTGAAGAAAAGGTGAAGGGATGACAAGTCGGACGCTGCAAACAAGCATGATAACGCAAAATCGCAGCGCTTCTTATATCAGTTTTATGTACAGTTAAACCGTAATATTATTCATACCCTGGCCAAATTTGAGATGTGTTTAAGTGATAATGTACTTCTAGATAGTATTCAAATGACGTAATTTGCCCCACATTGTGTGCCGTCATGGGTCCATGGAATGTAGAATGGGAATGAACAAAGAAGTGTCCGGAATTGCAAAGATAAATCAAAAGGATTTCCAATCGACAAAGTCTTCCGAAGTGTGTTCTGACCATTTTGATTAAGGTCAGTGTCATTGTAAGATGGTAAAAATGCTTTTACCATAATGCAATCGTGATATTTGTGAGCTGCTAGCCGTGCTAGCGCTGGCTTAAAATAGATCTCTGCTCCAAATGCCCTCCTGAAGGTCTCATATTTTCCTTTCGCAGCAGCCCAAAAGTTGAAATTGTTGTTAAAGTGTACGAAAATAAATGAGGAATAAACAATGTTATTGTTGTTTTTGTTGTAACATGCTAGCGCTAGTAGCTACTAGCTACCAAGTTAGCTAGCGCGGTCGGGGAACTAGCTAACTTGGTTATAAAATAAATAACCCAAGATTTTTCACCTCAAATTCACAAATGATAAATGCACATAGCAAACAATAAAAGCCAAAAGTACAGAAGACGCAAGAATGTCTGTATTTTGGGAGCCATCCTACCTCAGAACATATGTGGCCATGTAGCCTGCTCCGGGCAGTAACATCGTCAAATGTTTGTAATCCAATCGATTCCACTAATCGCTAAACGCTTCAGCGTGTACTGCTGCAAGGAGTGTTGAGCTAAATCTTTCGTATACGTCTTGCTTACACAAGTAACGTTAGAGGAAGTTGGGGGTGACATTCATCGATAACAGAAGAACATTCGGTGTAAACACAATACAAACACAGCTGAGTACGCTGGAAAGTTGACCCGCCATGAGGGGCCGACTTGCTGTGATGTCAGTGAATACTATCTATTTGTGGAAAAGGTAGCTTCTGGTTGATAATTGCTTTTGCTTTTTTAACATTTTGAAAATGACTTCCCGCACTTTGCGGCCCATTAGACGCACCGTATTATTAGGTGCAATATCCTTCTTGGACAAAAAAATAAAAATAAAGGTTGACCATCGCTACTCAATCTGGTGTTGTTGTTGTGGTTGTGTTATTACTTTGGCTAATGCTAAATGCTATCTTATTTGACAGTTCAACAGCTACAAACAACCCAATACACTCACCATTAGCCCAAAACGTTCGCAGTCCCACATTCTGACGTTAGAAAAGCACCCCCAGAAACGCTCAGCTGGTCTGACCGTAGCATTTCCCATGATTCTTCTTACATGCAAGCAGAAAGTAGCTCTGGTGTGATGAAAACATAGACACCTGATAGCAATTAGATGCGACTGAGAATGACAACGCTAACGTATTAGGAAGGACTTTAAATTAAAGATGATGGATAAAGGATTTTGAGGGGGCCTTATTGTCTAAAAAAATATGGTATAGGCTATCCCTGATCAAACAATTTTGAGAAAACAGTCTTTGTCACCATACCACAGGGACATTACCCCAGAAAACATGCTTTTAAAGGTTAACTGAAGGCTCTCATTTGCCAATAGGTGAAACCTCCGACCAGTCTAGGGTCATTCCACCTTTTCAAAGCCAGCTGTGATATGCTTCAGCTCACATGAGGACAAGCAGTATATACAATGGATAGATCAAATGTATGCTGTAAATAAATAAATGTCCCGTCCAAATTTAGCCAGGGTATTAATTTTTTCAAGTATAACCATGTGGAAAATCTTTTCAGTACATTACAATTGGAGGGTGAGCATTGAAAATGAACAAAAAAAGCTCCATTCATTGAATGAGATGCCTGCATCCTCTTTGTGACCAATCAAAGCAGTTTTCTTTTACAGAAGACCAAAACTGCCAAAATTAAAAATAAATAAATGGCTGAATAAATAAATGAATTAAAGTGAAAATAAAAAAGATATAAAAAATATATATCAAAAATGTATTACAAAGAATTATATATATATATATATATATATATATATATATATAAAATATTATATATAATAACAATATATATATATATATATGTATAAATAACTAAAAGTAAAAATAATGACAATAATAAATACAAAAATAACAATTATAAATATAATTAAATACCAATCAATAAATATAAAAGCTCTGCTCTCACATTTATTTATTTCATGCTGCAGACGGTCAAATGCCAAATGTTATTCAATGTCCTAAGCATGTCTTGGGTATTTCATTCTTTTTATATATTTATTTTCGTATTTATTTTGGAATTTTTTTTAAATATGTATTTATTTTTTTAAATTTTTTGAATCTTGTTTTTTATTTTTGTATTTATTTTTTTACATTTATTTATTTATGGATATATTTATATTTTGTTGTTTTTATTTCAATTAATATTTATTTTTTGTATTTTATTTTTTGAATTAATTTTTTTATATCTGTTTCTATTATCACTTTTATTTATTTTGTAATTTATTTATTTTTTAAATTTAAGCAGTTTTGGTCCTCCATATTCTTTCTGCTTATCTGTTACCAAGAAATGTGTTGAGAAGCCAAAGACCCACCGCCTCGTTAAGTTGAAGATGTCACAGACTTATTAGTGTTAGTCAGTTTCTTACTGGTCAACCCTGTTCCCATTGACCTTAATCCAGTGCAGTCATCACAACGTAGCGATGTGGATTAATTAAAGCAACATGACTCAAATGCTTGTCTGGCACAGAGCTCATATAGTTATGTCCAGAAGTGTATGAAAAATTGAATAGTGTATGTAAAAATGAAAATGATATCAATATTTAAAAGAGGATGACACAATTCATGTTTTTCTGCACTAGTAAAAATAATAGTGAATAAAAACAACCATCAGAGCAATAAATTAAAAAATAATATTATAATTATGGCTAGAGTAGTAGTAAAAAATATTTAACTAGATTCAGTCAGATCCAGGTCCAGGGGGGAAATTTATCAGCGAGGAGAGCTGAGCTTTTGTGGCGTGACTGGATGGAGGGGGCATTGGGAGTGGCTTGGGTGAGGGGGCGGTTCCCTCAGTGTGTGTGTGTGTATTCGTGAGGGTCAAGTGTGAGTGTGTGTGTGTGTGTGCGTGTGTCCATGTGTGGGGAAGTTGTGAACAAGCTGGGAAGAGAAGTGATTTCTCTCCAATCCAGCCCCTTGTCACTTCTCTATTGTATCATTTTAAAATTGTCCCAACTCCCTTCCCTTTCCACACATAAACACTCTTTCCAACACTCGCGCACACACCGACACATCCCCAAACCCACAGTTAAGCCCACCCTCCATTCAGAGTTCAAGATCCTTGGATATTTGGGTGGCAATGTCCCGAAAAGCTAGCGGTGCCCCCCAGAGTCGTGTGTAGCGCACCCCGTTTGAAGTCCCAGAGGCGCCCGTGGAGAGATGGCACACCTCGGCCTCAAAAGCCACACGGCCCCCTGCCGCGCCGTGGGTGCAGGAGAGCAGAAAGGGGCCAGCGTGGTGCACCTGGCAGCCACATCCGAGTGCTGCCTCCCGCAGAGCCAGTACAACCTCCGCAGGGTCCCGCCGCCCACTGCTTCTTAGATCCCAGCCACGTCCGAGGGCCCTGGGCTCGGACGCTTTTTGATACCCAGGTAGATGGCAACTGGAAAGGCAGACATAATAACCATGTTTACATGCAGTCATTAAGCTAAAAATTCCAGTTTCTGAATCCGGCATTACTTGTTTACATGCGTGAGCGGACAGATGTTACTCCCTTTTACAAAACCCGATCTAAAAACAACAATATAGATCTATAAATAAATAAATAAATAAAAGCAAAAATAAATACAAAAATAAAAAACGAGATTCAAAAAATTAAAATAAATATAAAAATAAATGTGGAAATAAATACATATTTATATATTTACTTTTGTATTCACTTCGACATTTAATTTGATATTTGCATGTTTTTAATCTCGTCTTTTATTTTGTATTTGTTATATATATATATATATATATATATATATATATATATATATATATATATATATATATATATATATATATATATATATATATATATATATATATATATATATAGTTGTTTTTATTTCCATTTATATTTTTGGGGAGGAATTACATTTTTGAATTATTTTTTATATCCGTTTTTATTTTAACTTTTAGTAATTTATTTATTTATGTATTTATTCATTTACTTATTTTAAATTTTGGCAGTTTTGGTCCTCCACAGATTTAAACCGTGACGCACGGGCAATGTCATCACGCAAACAGACGTCATTTCGGCTTTCTAAGGTCAATAAAAGACATTATCGTTTAATAATGCTTTATTAAAAAACATGCCGTTCACCACACTAATAAAATAGTCCGTTTCTTCCTTACTCCAAAAGTGTTCTGTGCTGCATCGCCATGTTTGTCAGCCTCTGCTTGTTTATTTCCGGTGGGTTGTGCGCCAGACGTACGGACTTATATTCACGTATATGTGATGCGTTTTCACAAAATCAGGCTTATGTCTTTGAAAATGAAAATAGAGATATTCATATATTCTAACTCTATATTTAATTCCCTTTCAAATGATGTATAATATGTTCTGGTATCTCAAAAATTTAATAAGTTAGCGCAATTTCAAAGTTGGCAGGTTGAAATCTCTTGTTTTGAGAAAAGCGCGTTATTAAAGTGATATAAGATTTATAACTCATTTTCCAGTATTGGATTAGGCATTGTGTACAAAGAGTAAAAGTGCCAATATATCTGGCATCTTATTCCCTGAATTTTATTTAAACCGATTTAAGTATAAAAATAAGAACATACCATGGTGAACGCCATTATCCTGGTCACATGATCGTGATGACATATTCCGTGTGTAAACGAAATCCGCCTTCGTTCATTTCAATGGGAGTTTGCTGACGTAATGGGCAAGAAAAAGGCCGTCTTCTATTCCAATTACTGCGCCAATTCTGATCAGAGTAAAATCCTCAGCATGTCACGTTTCATGTCATTTCGTGTGGGGTTGGGGCGGTGGGGGGTGGCTTCTCCTAATGTGGGCTAAAGCGTGCTTAGCACACAACATGTAGCGTGGCCTGTCAGAGTCAAAGTCACCCGGATGTTAGGGACCGTCCACAAATTACATTTTCAGAGTGAATAATCTCAATGGTGACTTGACTGGTCATTTGATTCTCTGTAACATGCAACTTGTAGACGGTCCCCAACTTTGACTCGCTATGAGCCTGCCGGCTGAATGAGTCGGCCACTTTCATCCGGCTTTCGGCTGGATAAAAATCTTTGGAGAGTCCTCCGTGGCTGTACTGCTTTTGAAGAAGTGCTTCTTTGCTATAGGAAGTAATTCCACCTTTGATGATTTTAGTATCTGAGATTTTTCTTCATTATTATTATTATTATAAATTATTATTATTAACTCTTTCACTGCCAGACGTTTTCAGAAACGGGATGTCGCCAGTGCCAGCCGATTTAAGCATTTTGACTGATCTTTCAAGGTCCACAGAAAATGTTTTGTTTGGACTATGGAAACACACATACTACCAAATGAAAGATTGAACTCTCATCTTTCATCAGAAAAAAAACGTTTGTTTCTACCTTATTCCGTTCTTCAGTAATCAACAATAGAAAATGGTTAGTTTCACTGAAATGCTCGGTTTTGAAAAAGAGCTTTTTGTGAAACGATGTTATTTCATGCACTCTCGTGAATTGTACACTTCTTTTTGTCCATGAATGATGCCACAAACACCTAAACAGTGCTTTACTTCGGTAAAACACTTACCACCAACAATGAAAAAGTGTTTTTAGATTGCAAAATACGTTTATTTCCATTCAACAGTGTAACAATTTGACAAAACAATTTCGCAAACTATTTACAAATGTGTGCAACTGTGGTACTATTTACAATTATGTGGATGTTTCAAATACAGTTTTTCTTTTTGTAACACTCCCCTGCGTGCAAGGAGAGGGAGCAGGATTTGCACAACAGAGTAGTTTCACTGCGATGGCCCGTTTCACGTGCAGACGTTACACTTTCTTGACGGCCTTTTTTTCCGGGGAATAGCAAGTAGCAGACTGTACCCACTACTCCGATGAATATGCATTGGACTCGGGGCACTCTTCGTCGTCCGATTGAAAGTCCGCCTGAGCGTGCTCGGTTGTGCTCCGCGTTTTCCGGTGTTAGCATCACTAGCCCGTGAAACTTTATGACGTCGTCATAGCCGCCGCGTCAGCGCTTCCAACTTCGGCGTCAACCTCGGAGTCACCATCATCATCATCGATGGTGATCATCGTCGTCATCAATGTGCTCTTTAGCGTTGGGCGATGCCTTTCGTCTTTGAAAAAAATTCCCAAGTGTGAGCTGCTTGCAACCGGTCGCCATTGTTCGCTAATTCAGTCATCTAGCTCCACCTCACGTCTTCTACTGCCGCGTCAATGCTTCCAACCTCGGAGTCACCATCATCATCATCGATGATGATCATCGTCGTCATCAATGTGCTCTTTAGCGTTGGTCGATGCTTTTCGTCTTTGAAAAAAACTGCTCGAGCGTGAGCTGCTTGCAACCGGTCGCCATGTTCTCTTCCCTTCCCCAGCCATTGTCCCCTCTAGCTCCGCCTCACGTCTTCTACTGACGCCTACCCAATCTTGTCAAAAGAGAGTTATTGCTGCCATCTAGGGGCCAAAAATAGTCATTAGGCTAACTAGATCTGCTTGAAACTTTCACCACAGCTGGCCAAGGCTTTCCTCCACCCGTTTCAAAAAATAAAATAAAAAATTGGATGACGTCTTTTAACGTCATTGGCGGCCCTCCGTAGGTTTTTACTTGACGTCTTTTAATGTCCATGGCAGTGAAAGAGTTAATGTAATTAATTTTATTATTATTATTTTTATATTATTATTATTTCATTTATATGTATTATATTAGATTTTATTTATTTAGGATTATTATTATTATTAATTTTATTCATTTTATTATTAATGTTTTTATATTATTTTAATTTCATTGATTATATTAGATTTTTTTATGACGATGATGATGATTATTGATTACTATTATTAACTCTTTCACTGCCAGACGTTTTCAGAAACGGGTTGTCCCCAGTGCCAGCCGATTTAAGCATTTTGACTGATCTTTCAACACACAGAAAATGTTGTGTTTGGACTATGGAAGCACACATACTACCAAATCATCAGAAAAAAAAAGTTTGTTTCTACCTTATTCCGTTCTTCAGTAATCAACAATAGAAAATGGTTACTTTCACCGAAATTCTCTGTTTTGAAACAAAAAGCGGAGAAAACAAGCTTTTTGTGAAACGATGTTATTTCATGCACTCTAGTGAATTGTACACTTCTTTTTGTCTATGAATGATGCCACAAACACCTAAATAGTGCTTTACTTCTGTAAAACGCTTTCACCAACAATGAAAAAGTGTTTTTAGTTTGCAAAATACGTTTATTTCCATTCAACAGTGTAACAATTTGACAAAACAATTTCGCTAACTATTTACAAATGTGTGCAACTGTGGTACTACTTAAAATTATGTGGATGTTTCAAATACAGTTTTTCTTTTTATAACACTCCCCTGCGTGCAAGGAGACGCAGCAGGACTCGCACAACAGATTAGTTTCACTTTCGCTTTGTGCGTTTCGCGTGCAAACGGCCTTTTTTTCCGGGGAATAGCAAGTAGCAGACTGTACACACTCCTCCGATGAATATGCATTGGACTCGGGGCACTCTTCGTCGTCCGATTGAACGTCGCGCTGAGCGTGCTCGGTTGTGCTCCGCGTTTTCTGGTGTTGGCATCGCTCGCCCATGAACCTTTTATGACGTCGTCGTAGCCGCCCCGTCAACGCTTCCAACTTCCCTGTCAACCTCGGAGTCACCATCATCATCATCGATGATGATCATCGTCGTCATCAATGTGCTCTTTATAGCGTTGGTCGATGCTTTTCGTCTTTGAAAAAAACAGCTCGACCGTGAGCTGCTTGCAAACCGGTCACCATTATGGCTTCTTCAGCCAATGTCCCCTCAAAACTCTAGCCCCGCCTCACGTCTTCTGCTGACGCCTACCCAATCTTGTCAAAAGAGAGTCATCGCTGCCCTCTAGGGGCCACAAATAGTCATTAGGCACAACAGACTTGCTGGAAACTTTCACCACAGATGCGGAAGGGTTCCCTCTACCCGTTTCAAAAAAATAAAAATAAAAAATAAAAAAAATTGGATGACGTCATTTAACGTCATTGGCAGCCCTCCGTAGGTTTTTACTTGACGTCTTTTAACGTCAGTGGCAGTGAAAGAGTTAATACTATTAATTTTATTAATATTGTTTTTATATTATTTTTATTATATTTGTATTTATTAGATTATATTTTATTTATGTATTGAGCATCTTTAAAGTTATTTATTTATGTATGTATGTATGTATTTATTTATTTATTATAAAATCACATTGGCCTCCCCAATGAAAATTTTTTGGCTCCTGTTTACATGGCCTTTCTTTGTAAGGGCTATTGACTGCAAGTAAACGTAGTCAATATGGCTACTTCTATTATACTCAAACGCAAGAACAGAGTAAATAAGAATTTTGTACGTGACAAGCACACTGACCTTGTGATCGCAAATCTCCTGATTCCCTCAGATTCATTTGTGACCCTGGAAGACAGAGATACAACATAAGAGGTAATCCAGAGCAGAGCGACCGAAAACGTTGCGATGAGACGGCATTCAGAAAAAGCAAGCATCAACAACAAGCAAGCCATACGCACATATTGTCCAGTAACCTTACAACCTAGCTCACTTCAATTGAAAGCATGCATTGATTGCTCTTCATAGTACAACAGTGCACGTTATTGTAACACATAGAATAAACATTTAATGAGTTTCAACCCATTAACCACAAATTGATAATGAAAACTCTCTGGCAACATTGAGCACATAACGTATGCAGGCCGTTCACCCCGCAGCTGCTGCACTGCAACACTGCCATCACGATCAATAAACTGACTTAATCAGGCATGAGAACTACATGAAAGAGACATATGTGTTGTGGAGATCCACTGTGAATGCACTTTCATGACTACATATCGTTTTGCTTTTTGTCTCCTGGTTAGTGTAGTGTACACACAGGGGGTTTGGGTACAGTGGAACATCGATGCAACGACCCCAGAACCAAAGGGCCCCGGATTCAACAGTCAGAAAAAAGTGTCTGGTGCACTCAAAACGAACCTTTGTGCTAAAAAGCACGCCAGTGTGGCGACATGTTCGCAGGGGCTTTTTTCCTTTCAAAAGCGATACATGTACAGTATATTTGTAGTGGCCATGTTAGCAGGGCTGCCTGTTCTATCTAAGGAAATGGACAGCATGGACATTAGCTTACCATTGCGTCACATGTTTTTTTTTAAAATTCAGGTTAGGGTGATCAGACGTCCCGTTTGGCCGGGATAGTCCTGATTATGAGCCTTGGGTCCCGGGTGCCGGCGAATTTCGTCAATTGTTTTGACCCGTTTATTGTTTATGTCAATCACACAATTGTCATAGCGATTCATAAGATAGACCAATTAAAAGGGAATTAAACGGTTAATTTGCTTCTATTTACTTCCAAATTCACCTTTGCGTTCTCATCCCCATCCGCATCTTAATCAGTAGGAGGACAGACTTACGTAGCAGCACAGACTTAAATATGAATGCACTGTCAATGGCGCATACTCACCGTGGGGAGAAGTGACGCCCCCGGTGATTGTACCAATAAGCCATATGTAAATCTGTGCGTAGCAGCCGGTGACTGGAACTACAACTACTTACTGCTTTGGCATCTAAGAATCATAGATGAAATATAGTCTTGCTGTCATCAGTCGCGACAACACAAGTGGTAGGCTATCTTTCTATTTACTATGTGTGACCGGCGCGAGGTAAACGGCACAGCCAGCTTCCAGTAGCTATTGGGACCGAGCAAAAAAGGTAGGATAACGGTGAGTGCACTGGATTGATTTGTTTAGCGACTAAGACAACATTAAGCATTAGCAATTGATGTGCATGTCGGCTGCCCCCCCAAAGCCCCTTGGATGAAGATTGAATACTGATGAAATTCTGTGAAATTATAATATCACGCTTTTTCATCTTGGAAATCTAGTCACCCTAACTCAGGTGCTAGTCCTGTATGCATCTCTCGAACATGCTATTGTTGATACTGTACACAGTTGTTGTTTTTTATTGTTGTTGTAAAGTCCGATCAATGAGATCAAATTGCAACATGTGAAAAAGAAAGTACTAACGTTGTGGTTAAGGGTAACCCCTCCTCCCCCCCACACACAAAGCAATAATTTTGTATGGTTCTAGGAGTTTTTAAGGCACGAAAAATTACTTCAGTGTAACAGACCAACCATTCCCCCAATGAGTCCATTAAATTGAAGTTCCACTGTTTTTCCAAGAGGTTGTGGAGTTTTTGTTACACAATGAACCTTCACTGTGGATGTGAACAATTACTGCTCTTTGGTATAGTGGTCTTCAGGTTTTCCCAACTCAAATATTAGTGAAAATTGGGGTTAAGTGGGCTATGCCTCTCCTTTGCGACACACTCTATAGTGACGTAATAAAAAACAAAAAGTACAGACATGGACTTTCAGGTATCAAAAGTGAGCCTGTTTCCACAATCATTTCATGTTGTATCAATATCGTATGAAATCTACAATGCATTACAGTGGCTGTAACCTACCAGATGGTGCCGTTTTGCGTTGTTGTTGCATATGTTATATTAAATGCAGAGCAGTGATTAAACTGCTAAATTAATGGGTATAAAAAATGTCTCATTATATGTCTGTTTGACTTCCTGTTACAGTCACTTCAGTTCAACATACTTCACTTGTGGGAGTTGACTGGCTTGCTGCCTATGTAGTTAATTTGTTGTATGTTGTCAAGTTTTCACATTATAGCTTAAGTGTGTTCAATGTAACCAGAGTATATGGTCATACTTAGATGAACTGTTGGATAGAGAGTTAACACTCAATGAGAGTCTCCACTGTTGATTACAATGACCCCCCCCTCAAAAAAAACAAAAACAAAACAACAACAACAACAAAATGCTAAGTCATGCTTAAAACCTACTGTATAAGAAAGAAAATAGTATGAAGAGTTAAAAACAACAACATGCAGAGTAGCAATTATTAATACAAGGAGCCATACAGAAAAATCTATGAGGCATTCACAGACTGATGTAACTCCCGTGTGACTAGGCAGACAACGGAGCAGCGCAGGCACACAAGAAATAAGCAAGACACACGGGAACTTACTAACGGTTTTTGATCCTTGTGGAAGAGTGCAACCCGACACTGATTTGTTTGAGCCCTGGCGCTTGGACGGGTCAAGGTTGACCCTGATGCCATGACAGTAGGAAAGCAGAATAAGAAACAATGGTGAAGACGGAATATAGGGTAAGAGCGGTGAAGGGAGGGGGTTCAAGAGATACAAAGAGATATAATTGAATCGCAGGAGACCAACTGGTCAAGGAGAGATGTGGTACGGGAATTGAGTGGCAAGGATAAAGCTGTGGTTTGATTCAATTAGTCATGTGTGATTATGACGACGAGAGGAAGAGGGAAACGAGGGATAATCTGGGGCCACAGATGGTCTTGCAAAGACGCTAATATGAATACACATTCTAATACGCACGGATCCTAGCAGGGTTGAACTCGAGTTGAAGAGAATAAACTTTTTTATTGTGGAAATGCTGGAAGCATCAATTTTTCCCCATTCATTTTCAATGGTACTGACATTGAACTTTTTTAAGTCCCACTTTCCACGTCCACTTCCATACATACAATTTCTAATCATTACCAGCTCTTTGAGTTTATTGTCCAGTAAACAGGAGGTCGCAGATTCGAATCCCACCTCCTACTGTACATTGCAAACATATCCATGGCCATTATGCTAAGGGATATATATACTTGTATACCGAGTGACTATCATAGCAGGAAATGCACTATAATTTCACTGAAATTATTAAATGCATGTTGGCCTTCAACATCAGATGACAGTTTTCAAAATAAATACACCATTAGCCATGAACTTGAACAAGTCAAGTTTGCTCAGTGCTCAGAGCAATTGCCTCCCACCACGGAGAACCTGGGCTCAAACCCCGCTTGGACCACATTTTAATAAATTCAATGGTTTGATACCAACTGACTATCATTTCAGGAAATTGATTATGATTTCTCTGAAATTATTAAATCCTACCTTAGACAGATTGCGGTTCAAGTTTTCTTTTTATTCATTTGTCATTTAACTACAATTAAACATTTGTTATTTTCACATCATTTATCTTTCAATTTCTTTCATAAGCATTCAACTTAGCATTCAGCTATCATCATTAAGCTTCCAGCATTCCCACACAATTTCTGCAAAAATTGCATCGAGTCTAGTTGTTTCATGGTATTATTACCTATTATACCTTATTTTTACCTTCTTGCTTTTATTTAACCCTTGAAATCATCAGGGCAACTTTCACTCCACACAACAGCAGAATAAACATCCAAATTTAAAAACACGATGTTAATGAATACTTAAAACCGTGTTCTAATTTTTTAAAGTTGTTGTTCACAATGGTAAATTTTGCTAGAGATAGGACAGATGAAGCGAATGAAAATGTTGAGTCATCAGGTTAAGCAGTGACACATAACGCTTCATGTCTATATGCAGAATAATAAAGTACTTCTTTAGAATATGCGAAGAATAAAAATGGGGTAAAGGCATCTGCATTTAAAAGGAACAGTGAGCAAATACATATTTAATTGTACATGACCTTATTTGTGACTAATTGCGGGGAATAGTTTTAGTTCTCTAAAATTTAGCCAGAATTTTTTGTTTGTTTGTATGATATGTTGTTTTAAGTGGCAGGTGTAAAACCAATGTAAAATGAAAAAATTAAATAGATGTTACAAGGCTCGAAATATATGTACCGTATATTTTACAATAACTTTCTTATTGTGTAGCAGATTATTATTTTTTCGCACATTAATCCCCGGGACCTGACCTTCGTTTTATAATCAAGAATTTTTATTTCTTGAATTCACATTGTGTATAATAGCAAATTGTAGTTTTGTCTAGCAGCAAAGCTAATTTGATTTTTTTTTCTTAATCTACCGAAATGTAATTTGATTAATTACACATTTTTGACATTTGTAATATCTACAGACCGCAACAGTCAAACTCAAAAACTACGACTCTATTGTGAAAACAAACATATAATAATACTGATATTATAAATATTTTATATAACGTGTGTTATTCATTCATTTTCCGAATAATATATGAGATGCGTTTTCACAAAATCAGGCTGAAGACTCAAAAAATGAAAATTCAAATGTTGATATAAACTAATTGTACACTTAATTCCCTTTCAAATTATGTATAATACGTGGTCGTACCTCAAAAATTGACAAAGTTAGAGCAATTTCAATGTTGAGAGGTGTAATCCCTCGTTTTGGCATGTACATTTTTTAAAGGTCCATAGCTTCGGAAAAATAAAATGGATCCGAAACTTTCAGCAAGTGTTGAAAGACTCCCTGGAAAGTCAATTCCAATAGCAGGTAAGGGCATCACGCAACATTTTCTATTTTAATAATTCTGACTACTACCTCAGGACCGAGTCTGCAATGTGGTTAGACACACTAGTAGCCAACATAGCTTGTTGCTAGCTAGCTGGTTGTGACATAAGTAGCAATTAGTTTGCCTCAACAGTCGACTGGTGTCCGTCCCGTGCGTAGGTGACATCAGCGCATTGCAGAAACCTTGACACACATGCGTCCAGCTCAGTGAAGCTTTTCTGGGGGAGTTCAGGAAAAACTACCAAATTGGTGATTGTCAGTTTTGCTTTTTTATTTTAATTTTATTTTTTTACACGAGAGTTTTGCTTTTCAATGTTTTTTAATGAGGCACAAAATAAACATTTTGACTTGCAAGCTGCGATTTCGAGCCTTGATGTTATATTTTTGCATTTATGACATGTATACAGGGGTCCCTCGCTACTTCGCGGTTCACTTATCGTGGATTCACTATATCACGGATTTGTATTTGGGTCCAATATTCCTACATTACAGAATTTATATTGTTGTACCTCGTTATATTGTGGATTTTTCGCGAAAAGTGAGGTGACACTGTACACATTTTTATATATTTTTTAATGTTTTTATATAGTTTATATGACACTAGAAATTAATTGTATTATTGATTATTATTAAGTACAGGGAACTGAATAAAAAAATATCTCTGTAGTTACTATACCTGCGAGTGAGTTTAGAGGTCAGTTTGGTGAAGAGGTTGGAGGTGGCCCTGGTGCGAGCATGGGGCAAAGGGCTGGCATCATGGTGGGACAGGGTGGGTGAAGTGGGCGGGGCCGAGTAAATCGGAGGGCCGCGATCCCTCAGCTGTCCCCCGTGAAAGGTGCTGCGAATTGTGGAGCCTCGGGTTAAGCGGCATCGGTCCGAAGAAGAAGAAGATGTTGCTCCGGCCCCCGAAATGCTAAGTGTGGAGGGAGAAGCCGCAGGCATGCGGTGGCCCAGCGAGCTACAATGAAACAAAATAGGTTTAAAAAAAGAAAAAGAAAAAAAGAGCCTTATTTTCTAGTGCGGGGCGCTATTTTCATGTTGTGTGCATTGTGAGCGTGAACACAGCTGACTTCATTTGCTGCCAATCATTCCCTACAAAGGTGGTGAACTCAGACACAGCGATCCTTATCACTGCTTTTGGGGCGGTGTGGCAACAGACAACGTAAACCGGTACCCTCATTAAATAGAGAATTAGCTGGTGATAACTGCTAGCGTCTTAAATATGTTTGCGGACCTGAAAGACATTCAATAAATTGATTTTTACAATGATTCTGAGGTTTTGATGAAATGAAATGCATCTGACATCCACACACATATCCATAGAGCTCAGTATCTCTCTGCCTGTGGAACAATCAAATTCACCAAAATTGCGTTTAAGACTACCTGTGCCAGTTTTTAGACATGGTCTGAGCAGATGTAACTTTAGACAAACTTTCTGCCACCTAATTTCAAGGACACACCCTTGCTGTGCCAGAACGGTCTGCTGAACTGGCAAACGCATGCAGTGAAAGAAGGATATACCAGCATTTCCGCATGTACCGTCTATGAAAATAGAGCCCTCTGAGTCACTGTATCTTGAAAAAAAAAATCTGCCAAAAACAAGCAACAAAAAGAAAGACATGACACAGAGCAGTACCTGTTGTCTTTGCCATTCTGCAGGAGAGAGTGCCTGTCAGCCCCTGAGCGATCTGTGCACACGTATGTATTTCGGCGTGTCATTGCGCTTCCAGGGATGTTATTCTTTAGAGTGAAAAGTGAGGTGAGAAGCAAATATTAGTCACATGGAAAGTGAATAGAATCAAATGTATTGCATTCCATTCATTTTTGTGGTCTTGAACAGAAAGCTATATCTAATACTTAAAGCAATACACCATTTATTAAAAACTAACCAGTTATTCTGTGAAATGGTTCATTTCAATTTCCCGATTTAATCGTCAATTTATGTTGAGCGATTATTATTTTATAGTACTTTTTAGAGATATTTTTGCATTAGGCACAGTATCTGCCATTTTTGGTGATCGTCATGACGTAATGCGTGCTGTAAACAGGCATAAAATTGCATGGCTTAAAATAACTACAAAGACATTCACAAGGTATTATTGCATCCCACGGCGAACGTAAAAGTGGGAATTATGCCATCGACTAAGATGCCATAGATATTTGTATTTTTATCCTTTGTATATACTGCCTACCTAATCGAATACTGTACTGTTCAGTGGCGTATTGCTTTAAAATAATATACAGTAGGTTCTGAGTTTATGATGGAGTTACATTCCTAAAGTGGCAACATAATCTGATATTGTACGTACCTGCAAGTCTGACCATGCCTTACTCACGCTAACACGGCAGTTTAGTCTTAAATACTGTAAGAATTGGTATGAAAAACACTTCCAGAGGTAACAGTAAGCAAGGCAGTAACGAAGCATGTCTTCTTGTTCTGCGTGATTGTGTACTGTAGTCTTTTACCGTTGTCTATCGCTAACCTGCACTAACATAGGAATTAAATCAAATTACATTTAATATAAAGTATGTTGAAAAATCTTCTCAAACATCAATATAAAACAACGCTGAACAAGCCTTCTTGTGATGCATGATTCTTTTCATGTCTTTGCTCAAACTACTTCACTGCATGCCGTTCGTAACCTCAAAATCACATACACAGTAAATTCTCCAGAGTAAATTTGACTCTATTTAGAGTGGGGCCAAATAGACTCAGTTTTAGAGTAGGCTAAAATTTACACTTGTAAGAGAGTAAATTAAAGAATTTGAAAAAAAAAAGTCACTCAAGGAATGAGGAACAAACTCACAACCTAAAGCTTGGGAGACTGCCACACCTGCCCATCCTACTATTCCCATATATCCAAGAGACCAAAACCTCATTTTTGGTCTTGGAGTTAGGAAGATTCCATTTGACATGAGCGATATACTAACACAGAGCAGGAGCTGCGTGGCTAAGGGAATAGATCGGCTGTCTCCCAAGCTGAAGAACGTGAGTTCGTTCTTCAACCCTTGAGTGACTTTAGTTTTTTTTCAATTCTTTATTTTACTCTCATTCAAGTGTAAACTCTAAAATTACCCTAAAACTGAGTATTTTCTACCACTCTAAATAGAGTAAAATTTACTCTGCAGAATTTACTGTGTATGTTGGGACCACCATGAACTGAGATCCCTGCAGTAGAGCTTTTCATTCACAATTCGAAGGTTGGACATTGAATTGGAGGCCCAGTTGACTATAAAGCTGCTGGAAAAGCAGTTTATGCTTGATGACTGCACATTTGTCGTATTACCACACTACTAGACACCTTCCATTGTTGGATCTTCCTCGTCCTAAATGTGTATTTTACTATAGTGGCTTGTTTGCTGTAGTAATGGAGTGGTGCCGGAGACAAATTCCTAGTACGTTTTTTTTTTTTTAACATTGTCAAGAAAGAATCCTGTGATTCTGACTTGAAGAACGTGCTTGAAAAAGTAGCTGTGGCGTCTCGCGTGACTCAGTAGGAAACACTCACTGTGGTGGCGGTCATGTCTTTACGGCGGTCTGGTATCTCCGACTTGTTAGGGTTGTTGGCGCTGCTAACCATTGGACTAGAAGGAGGGAGGCTGTGGCTTCCCATCACGCTGCAGCTGGCCTTACGCGAAGGCATTCGTCCCTCTCGCAGTTCCCTCTCGCCCGTGCTTGTTGGGCTCCGTTTGGGGTGCATTACGGGCATGGACGGCCCGCCTTTGTTGTGGAGGACAGCAGTGCATAGACAGACGAGAGACTCATATAAGGAGTATTCTGCTACAACAGCCCCCAGTGGCTTAGAAAAGGATAGTCGATAGTGAAGTGGCTTGGCTGACGAGCTACATTTCACGCTCTACAGGAACTGTAACACTTTCACGAGTCACAAGTAAGAATAAATACTCACAGAAGTCGCTGTGCCGTCGCTGCCTGTGGTAAGTGGAGGCACTGCGCTGTGTCTTACTGTGTGAGGAGGAGGTGGAAGAGGAAGAGGAGCCGGTAGCTGTTGAAGAGTGTTTGTTGGTTCCGTTGGTGATAGGGCTGGGTCGCACCCTTGCCAAGGACAGGGTACTGGCTGTGCGAGCCTCGCTGCCCTCCTTAAATGAGATGCAAATGGAAGAGTGACAACGCAGAAATAATTAATATAACTTATTTTAGGCGTTCAATTAAAAAAGTGAAGATTCACTTTACAGTAAAACATTTTTTTTTTAACAAGTTGGCTGATTTTAGCTGTTCCTTTAACCTCTGGTAATAAAAACAAGAAGAGAGAGACCATCCAAGATGAAGATCATAATTTAATTTGGACTCTTTTGATTGCTGAAGCATTCCCACATATGTTATTGTGATTTTTATTCGCCAAACTTTTTTGCCGTGTAACAACTCCCATATACACCGTTCAAGTTTCAACTTACATCAAAAATTCCCGCCTCGCGGGGTATTTATATAGTCTGATTTCACATTACTTAAAGTATTCACACAATTTAACGTTGAATATGAACTTTTCCCCATTCATTTTCAATGGGACAGACATTGAAATTTTCCCACAAAAGTCCCTTTCCATGCCCACTTCCATACATACAATTTATCATAATTTCCATCTGTCTGATACTGCTCAGTGGCGCACTTGGTAAAGTGCACTGTCAAGTAACCAGAGTGGCGGGTTCGAATTCCACATTTGACTGGACATTGCAAATATCCGTGGCCATTATGCTAAGTAATATACATGCATACCAACTACCATATCAAGAAATGCATTATAATTTCACTGAAATGATTACATGGCATGCTAGCTTTCAGCATCAGATGACACTTTTCAAAATAAATACACCATTAACCATGATTTCAAACAAGTCACGTTAGCTCAGTTAGAGCAACTACCTTCCACCACGGTTTGATATCAACTGACTATCATATCAGGAAAGTGATTATAATTTCTCTGAAATGATTAAATCCCACCTTAGACAGATTGCAGTTCAAGTTTTGTCAACTTTCACATAATTTATCTTTCATTTTACTTCATAAGCACATGCATTCAAATATTAGCATTCAGCTAATAGCGTCCAGCTTTTCAACATTCCCACACAATTTCTACAGAAATTGCACTTTGTCTAGTTTTAGTGAGGTATTAACATTTTACCATTTTGAAAAGGAATGAGGAGTTTCAAATTGAATTAACCTTTTTTGCCTGAATTGGCTTCTCTGAGAAGTCAGAACATAACATTCAATTACCAAACCATTTTTTCTGTTAAGGAATGCAAGTCAATTTCTATTTGTATTATTTTAAGGTATTATGTTTTATGTGCCTTAGTTCAGCTGACCAGCTGCTCCTGAAGGTACCGAAGTCTAAATGGAAGTTTTGTTTAGATGGAGCCTTTTCCATTTTCTGTCCCGAAAGTTTGGAATGACCTCTCAGTGCCCAGATCAGTAATATTATTAGAGTTTCAGCTATCGAATATTTGGTATTTGGATATCCTATTGAAAATTCTAGCCAAGAATTGAGTATTTGGATAGAAATAAAAATATACATGTATATACTTTCTTGGTTAAAGAACAATTACCTTAGTCTTATCTCTGTTTTAGCGCTCTTAACTGGAGCTTGAACGTGACTTCAAGACTTTGTGTTACTGACGTCTTCCGCAACAGTTTGGGGCATTTATATTGCCGTTGTTCACAAAGTCTGAATAGACAAGCATGTTGTCAGCCCTTATACTGCGATGACAAGCTTCCGGAAACAACCTCAAAATAAAAGCGCTACAATACATTGATCAACATATACTAATTGGTAAGATAAGGTTTATTTTGAGACTGGGTTTCTCTCAGTGTTAGAGCCGTGTACTGTCATGCATACAGCCGTTAGCTTGACTACGACTATCTCAGCAGGTATCCGAGGCAGAAATGACGAGGACTCGTTTCAGTCCTAGTATTAATAATCGTTTTTGTACGATTATGCCAATTTTGTAATCGTGGAGGGTAATAATCGAAATCGTAATTGAATTTCAATTAATTGCACAGCCCTACTTCCTATTGGATGGTAGTCTGATAACTAAACTTAACTAAGCACAGTAGGTCATGACATATACTAAAAGCTTAATCAATTACATTTTTAAATCAGATTAATCACATCTTAGAATTTTGATTAATCACGATTAATCACTTGATAAAAAAGCCTTTTTTATCAATATTTTTTTCCAGCCAAATTTGAAGAGCACCGGTTGGTTATGTGTTAATTCTTTTGACATTTAATGTTGAGGACGCCACTGCATACGCTCATCCTCCTCTTTTTCTAATCAATTACTTACTTATTTAAAATGGGGAAAAAATGACACCAATATTTTGACATAAACAAATATTCTAAATGTCTTACGCAAACATTTATTAAATGCTTTATTTTAAAGCATGTAATTATGTTTATTGCTCAAACAACATGTGCTACCTTAAATATAGCCATCCGCTGTCACGCTAAAGGATAATCTATGGTCAAAATTAATAGTGTGATTAATTTGCATTAATTCATGACTAATGCAATATTTTTTTGTGATTAATTAATCAGTTAATGCGTTAACTTTGACGGCACTAATTTAAATACAAATGGCTAAATAGACAAGAATGTAATTAACAACTTTAACTTCAGATCCGTTGATAAGAGATCTCTTGGCAGTATTCCTATGCCTTGAAGTTGACCAAGAGCTCTTTTAACAAGAGGAGGTAAAAGAATTATTGAGAGGCTGCATTAAGAACCAGTAGGAGAATAATAACTATGAATCATGACAATCCACTTGGCAGGTATCAAGGGCAACAGGGATGTAAATGATGTTGTAAATGAAACTATATCATATTTCTTCATACATACATGAGAAATAAAAGTAGGTGTGTATAACTCACATCGCCTTTGCGACCCAGCAGTAAGTAGGTAGCGGTGACCTCATTGTATTTTTGATTGAGCAGAGAGTCCTTGATTTCATCGGGGGTGAAGCCCATGCCGACCATCACCTCTGAAGCACACAAACAGCAAACGGTGACGTAAATCATACATGCATCTCGTGTCGTGACAACATTGATTCAGTCAGCATACATCCAATAAGAAAGCGACATTATCACTCGTCCAGTTGACTCACCAATGCGGGCTGGATCGCTGTAGTCTTCCACTGGTTCTATATGGGGCATTAGGTCCTCACCCTCATACCCTGAATTTATCCACTTGTCCTTCATGACTTGCTGTAGAGACATAGAAAAACTGAGTTTGCTTTGTTTGATTGCACATGAGGAAAACTCAGTCTATTTTTTTGGTACTCCTCACATCAAGGGTGCAGCGTTTGGCGGGATTGAGCACCAGGAATCGACGAAGGATCCCTTCACAGTCCGTGGACATGTAAAAGGGCACGCGGTACTTTCCCCTCAGCACACGCTCCCTCAGCTCCTGTTGGTTACATGATAGATGCTTAACATTTTGAGGCTTCAGGAGAACAAAAACACACAACAGCAAAGTGTAAAATTACAGCCCATAAATTTACTGTATTTTTTGGACTATAAGTCGCTCCGGAGTATTAATCGGCAAAAACTGCTTCATAAAGAAGAAACCCACCCACATAAAACTTAAACAAATAAGTCACATTTTTTGGAGAAATTTATTTTACTAAAGACGAGACCAAGAACAGTAAAGCACAGACAGCAACAAACGAGTTCCAGTTGGATTCATATATTCTACTTCTAACTATAGAAATGTTTAACTTTTTAATTTAAAATGGCTTACCTTATCAAGAATCCTGCGTCGCAATGTGTTATAATGTATAATCCTGGGTGGTTATCGCACCTTTTGGTGCTGTAAATAGTAAAGCCTAGTGGTGATGAATACCGCATGCTAATTTAGCGAGCTAGCTTGATACATCACACATTAGTTGCCATGACTACTTCCTTTTTTTCTTATTCCAAATCTTGTTCTACTTTATTTTGGTGGTTTGCAAAACTTTAGCACATTACTGATGCATTCACTTTTGGTTAAGCCATTTTAAACTAAAAATAAAAACTTTTCTGTAGATACAAGTCAACTAGAGTTGCCACCCGTACCGTTTTTCCCAGAACTGTTCTCTTTTTTTTACTAGCTCTCCCGGAAAAATAAAAATCTCTCCCAGGACACTATTTGTCCCGTTTTTTTAGGAAGAATGCCAAAAGCTAATTTGATTTCCTTAATTCTGTAGTCTAAAAATGTCCCCTGCGCTACTGTGGAACGCTTTGTTACAGAGCGTGCCACCGGCGGCACATTTCCATAGGTGCACTTTGGATTACCATAACTCCGGCATTGTTTGTACTATGAAAAATTCCAATGGTGTATGAAAGCTAAGCCCTTTTGCTTTACAGAAAAAGTACTTTCATTACGGTAATTTCAGTTTTCCTCCCACGGAAGCCAGGGAAGTCGGTGAGTGACGACAAAAGAATGCAGAGAAGAACAGCGAGATTTTCAGACATTTCTACATCAATTTGAACAAAAAATGTGAACAAGGTATGTACATTGACACTTATATCACATGGTGGCTTTTTATAGAACCTACCAAGTCTGTGGCTTTGCAGTACGTACATAATTGTGGGTGACGTTTTTCTAGAATAGCTACATGTTGCCACGTCTCGTTTGTGCCTCGTTTGTGCCTCGTTTGTATCGTATTGTTTTTTTACAGTGTATGCCTTGTTTGTAGTTTACAGTGTGTGTGACTAGCTGAATAATGAACATTACACTAGGTTCAGTTTGTTTTGTGATGAGGGACATACATTGCATCTCTCTCTCTCTCTCTGTGTGAGTGTAAAAAAATATCAGCTTTTATGTACATTTGAACAAAAAGTGGCACGTCCAAAATTATTCATACCTTTATCCTCAAAAATCAATAGAAAAGCCTTTATTGGCTATTACAGCAAATAAAACACATCCTCTAGTTGCTGAGCATTTTTTTGTATGACTCGGCTGATATTGCCCATTCATCTTTAGCGAAGAGTTCTTTTTGTCATCACCCTGATCATTAGTTTCCTCCACAGATTTTCAACTGTATGGACAGTCTGAGCCACTGCAAAACGTTAATATTTTTGTCCGCAAACCATTTCTTAACCACTTTTGCCATGTGTTTTGGGATTTTGTGATGCTAAAATGTCCACATATTCAAAATTTGCCGGGGGTGTGAGTCATTTCAGGCTTGACTCTTGAGTGCCCAAGCTTGGTCAGGTGACCCTTTTTTTTCACAAATCCAAGGTGGCAAACCCTAAAGTCAACACGATTAGGAAATGGGGATTTTAGGTGACAGTCAGAGTTCTAATTATAATATCTACAAGCCAGCCAAACTACGAAAAAAAAGTGTGACTTAAGAGTCCAAAAAACAGTGTACTTAATCTATGTCCGTTTTAATATTAACTCTGAGTTTTCTACACTCATAGTTACAACAGAGTTAAAGGAGAGAGGTACAGTTTTCCCATTGTTCATTTCTACTCGTCAGCTTAGCGAGCAGTAAATACATTTAGTTTAAAATGCTATAATTCTGACAGTATTCTTCTTTAAAATGTAATACGATCAAACTGATGTGATTAGTAGTAAATAAATAATTACATCAAAGAAAAACAAATATTTCCAACATCAAAATACAAAGTGAAGTAAAAAACGTTTTGTTTTGTTTTTTTCGGGGGAAGAGTACTTCCACCCATCCTCCCCTCATGCTGCTAAGGGATTCATTGACTGGGGAGATGAGAGTTAGTATCCAGAAGCTTTAAGGATTATTTCAGGTTTGTTGCTGCCATACTAAGATGGACAGCAAGAGTACGAATAAGAAAGCTTTTATTTTATTTTGTCACTAATAATATTCTTTTGATTTTATAAGAATAGCAGTGAAAGAAACCAGAAATATCAGTTTTTCAGTCCAGTTACAAAGGTTGTCTGTGCATCTGACTTGCAAAGGAGTCAACAGACATAGTGTCTGGTTGCTAGTGCAACCAGAACTCATGGCAAAACATTGTAGGGGGCTTTTAACAAAAAAAAAAATCCCAGACTGAACTATAGCCTAACCAAGTCACCATCAATTAAAGAGTACTGTTAAACAACAGCGTGTTAATTACCTGCAGCAGTAAAATAACATGCTACAGAGTGGCAGAAGAGGTAGAATGTTTTCAATTATACCCTCACTGAGTGTTACAATGTGATAACCAAACCAAATATGTTGCATTCTGAGGATTTGGCCTTAAACTTGACGCGTTATCTTGGTAGGTTCTGTTTCTTCAGCCGGAAGGAGTTTACTGGTCATGAAAGTGTCAGAAGAAGAAGCAAAAGGCCTGACTTCATATGGAGCAGTCAGGGCAAACCCACAGATACTAGAGAGCCCGTCCGTAAAATGCTCTAGACCAATGTAAACTGACACATTTTTCAAAGACACAACACCCTGTCAAAGCATCTTAGTGACAGATACTTCAAATTGTTCACCTCTCAAAATTATAAACAACTGTGTCATAGGTGATCACCTCTCATATGTTCTTATGCCGAATGAATGAGACCTGAGCTCCCTATGTAACAAACAAGACAAGTGGCAAGTACAGTCGTTAATTTGTGCTGCTACGGCTTAATAGATATTACACAGTTGAATTTAATAACTGACCAACACCCAAAAGAAGACTTTTTACGGCATAAATGACGGCGGCCGCGGCTGAATTAGCAGCTGCTAAGTTGCTAACGTACCTCAATAACACTGCTTGGGAAATTCCAGTCACGACATAGACCTGTCCACGTATGAATTACCCTCTAAAAAAGCTCTCTACTGCACTGCTGCCAATATGTTTAAAGAGGCAAAAGCTGTGTTAGGGGAGCCATTTAGACTGTGAAGCACCACCACCTTGTCCCTGCTTTGAGAGAAGGGAAAACACACTTGGTAGGCTGCTGCTTAGCAGTTAGTACCGAGCTAGGTTGCTTCAGCTAACAGTTCTGAAAGGGCGAGTACTCACAGACCCATTTAACTCAAATGGGTTAATTTGTCCACTTTTATGTTAATAAACAAGAGTATGAAAAACATTTTATTGTATATTTAGCAAAGGTGGGCATTCCGTTAATATTGACGGAAGGTCCGACAATGCCAGACGCCCATTTTGCTAAGGATTGACGATTTACGGGAAACTTTTTGGCGGTAGGGAGCTTTCGGCAATCAATGTAATCGTTAATCCGTCAATAAATTTGGTAATCATTCAATGACGGACATCCTATTTTGCTGACGGATTGACAAGTGATTATTGACAGAACATTGACGGATGCCCACTTCAAATGACCTAGACATTGATGGATGCTTTTTTGCTGATCAATCGACGAATGACGGATTGACGGTTCGACTTGAAATATTGTCGGATTGCCGATGACGGAAGGGAGTCCTGACTGTTGGCGATTGCTGAATGACGGACGCTCAAAATTTGTTGACGCGCCATCTCTGATATTTAGTACAGATATAAAATGTCAGATTAATTGCGATTAATCGAGAGTTAATTATGCAATTATTATTTAAAAAAAATAAACGATTGACAACCCTGGTACATTACGGCGTTTGCCATTGTCATGTGCTACAATGTGACATTCATGAAACCCCCTATAACGTGCTTGCTTTACGGTGGGGGGTATGGTTATGTTAGCAATGGTAGCTTTTCACAAGTGCCATCCATTTATATTTATTTTTGTATTAATTTTTTAAAATATATTTTTTATATCCATTTTTATTTTAACTTTTATTCATTTATTTATTTATTTAGTCATTTATTTATTTTTAATTTCGGCAGTTTTCGTCCTTTATACATAACACCTCTCTGGAGTGAATCTCGAGAAGTCTACGATAATGAGCAAAGTAATGAGTAGCCACTCGCTTTGTCGCATGAAGGTGTAGAGAATCATCTTGAGTGTGCCAAAGTAATGTTTAAATCAGTTTCATAAAATGCAGATTATCTACCTCCATGTAACCACCCCTGGGAAATACACTTTTCAGAAACATAAATATCTGGCAGACCATCAATCCCCACTTTCCACCCACTTGCCTTCAAGTTCTGCCCATCAAAAGGCAGCGAGCCGCTGACCAGTGTGTACAAGATGACGCCAAGACTCCAGACATCCACTTCGGGTCCATCATATTTCTTTCCTTGGAAAAGTTCGGGGGCAGCATAGGGCGGCGAGCCACAGAACGTGTCCAGCTTGTTGCC
This sequence comes from Vanacampus margaritifer, assembly GCF_051991255.1. Taxonomy (NCBI): domain Eukaryota; kingdom Metazoa; phylum Chordata; class Actinopteri; order Syngnathiformes; family Syngnathidae; genus Vanacampus; species Vanacampus margaritifer. Next base: position 17,946,879 of record NC_135447.1, on the reverse strand, counting down.
AAGTGTGAACTCATTACTGAAACCGAAATCTGCAATCTTGATATTGGCGTCGGCATCCAGCAGGAGATTCTCTGCCTGTGTATATTGATGTAGAGGAAGAGAAGGTAAGTATGGAAGAGAAGGGATTGTAGAGCATGCCAGTGCACAGACATGATGGGGGAGTAGGGGAGAAAATAATGGGATGAGGAAGGAGAAAGTGGAATGAGATTAAGTTGAAAGACAAAACATAATAAATTGTCACGGAAGAAAAAAAAGAAGGATGTATGTAACAGATGGAAAGGGGGAGGGGTGACTGCTTGTTGTCCAACAACACAGATACCTTTATGTGTCATGACTCATGGGTGAACTGAGTGTTCCGTAATCTATTAGAACACATGCCTGCATTTGCCCACTTTTAAATTCTCCATACTGTGTGGTTAAGATGCTATGGGGCCCTTTTCATACAGAAAGATTAAGACTAGTCTGAGATTATGATTTGAACTAGCCTTAATCCCTATTTCTTAAAACAGCCCAAAACATCTTCTCAGTTTTCTTACCTTCAAATCTCTGTGGACAATATTTTTAGTGTGGCAATAGTGGACAGCAGAAACAATCTGTCAACACAAAGTGATGAACCAATTTTAAATTTCACAATTTTTTTTTCATATAATTATTATTTTTTTAATGAATATAAAGTTTGTTGCATAAAGAAATGTGTGTGTGTGTTTTATTTAAACCTGTCGAAATTTGGCTCTGGCTTCAACCTCCTTCATTCTTCCATGAGACACGAGGTAGTCAAACACTTCACCTGTGATTGGGAAAAGGCAATAAAAAAATACAGAATAAATAAAGGAAGCATTTTGATCAGATAGTGGACAGGGGGTGTTTATTTACTCAACTACAGAAAGTACCAGGAGTTTATTTGGAGGATGTCTTAATTTGTACAAATGCCCACGTCAGGGGAACGCAAGACTTGCTGGTGTCTGTTGATTGGTGGTGGAGAACAGAATAGCTATGGAAATGGAATGTGTCACTGCCTCACATTAGCATTCTCTATTTAAGTCTTTTTGTTCGTTGTTCCTTGTAACTAATTCACTCCCAGCCATTTTCACTGAAGCAACCCCCTTCACTCCTGGCTGTTTTGCTGGATTTTGACAGATTTTGCAAGGCTCACAGAATATTGTGTTCTATTTATATAAAAACAGATTAGAGTCTTTTCTTTCATCATGAAAAAGTATATTTGTATCTGTTTCCGTTTTGCAGCAATTAGCATTAGAATATAGTTTAGTTTCATCATTATTCACAAACCTGTTGAAAACACTGGCAAAAAGGGCTTGTTGCAACATGGCCCTGGTTGAGCTTTTCTACTCTGCTGCCACCTGCTGGCCGTTTTTTGTAATAACTACCATTTCTTTCAGCGACCTATTCAAATCAGAGGCTACATCAAAGCCTTCTGTATGCTCTAGCATAAAACTACATACATTTTTGGGACCAGTAGTTGGAGGAGCAACAAATTGTTCCCTACATGTTTTCTCACCTTTACTCAAGACTGAAGCAAAAATGAAACATGATTTAGCTCTCCAAAGTATAAGCAACCAACTACTGTGCTATGTCTTTTCTACTTGCTACATAGCTGTGCAAAGACCCTGGTGCTCGTTGAAGAGACTGACTATCATAACACAGGCACTGTTCAAAATATGCCTTAAAATGTAACAGAAAGACATGCTACTTTTCATGTTACAGTTTTCTTTTCATCTATTTTGAATTCAATTGTGAGTTTCAACCGGCTGCCATCCGCTATATACCCGTAATGGAAATGCCACCTTATTCTAATACTGTACATCAATCTGTGCCTACATTAACTGATATGAATTGCTTGGTGGAAATGTGGCTATTGCAAAGCTAATTCGAATTTTTTGTTGGCACAATCTTTTCCTGAGGGGACAAAGGAAGTGGTTATTTGGGGAGAAGCTTTTCTTTGTTCAAGTGGACTACAACACGGGCTTAATGGCTGATGCACCCACCTCCACTGGCATACTCCATGATCAGGTAAAGGGTCTTATCTGTCTCAATCACCTCGAACAGCTGCACTGAGGGCCAAAACAGAAACAGATTCAAATCATACATACAAGTAACACTGTGGATAAAAACTGTTAGTTTGAGCCTTACCTATGTTGGGGTGATTTAAGCCTTTCATTATTCGTACCTCTCGAAAGAGCTGGAAAGAAACAACATACTTTTATAACAACTACGATAATTTAGATTCAGATTTAGATCCGTAACCCCTTCAGACCCGTATTTGTTCTGCTGAGTTTTTTTTTGTTTGTTTTTTACTGATTTCGCCACTTTTCCCACATAAGAACAACATGTAATTTTTTATTTGTTATAATCCACTATATAGTCCACCATTTTTTTCTGCTGGGCAAATTACTATTATTATTATTCTTACTGATTTGGACCCTTTTCCCACATAAGAACATTGAAATATTATTTTGGGGGGTGTTATCTCAGGTTTTCATTTGTTATATTGGACGCCAGAATAGTATGACTGTAAAGTGTTGTAACCTTAATCGTATATGTACATTTTTTAACATTAACATCAACTTTTGTGATTGGTGAGCAAGGATCAAATCATGAACCACAAGTGTTATGCGTTTTTATTGGTTTAGACATGCAAATAAGTCATATCCACTGCAATCATCTATGGGTCCGAAGGGGTTAAAAGGACAATTCCCTCAGTCACAAGAAATGTGAAAACAAACAATGGCCAACAGGGGGAGATAAAATGGGAAGCCTGGCGGGTCGCCTTTCAGTGCCCTGACTTTCTTAAAAAGAAGGGAGAAAACAAAGAACGGGGAAGGGGGCAATATTAAAAAGAAATACTGGGGAAACAAATGTGCAAATCCTCGGTTGCTGAATTGCGAATATGTGGGGGTCGACTGTAGTCCAATTTATATTTACATTGGCATTATTAGAATATAGAAGAAAAAAAATAGTTTTAGCTCCCAAAATGTGCAAGCTTTACTCAATAGGCTAGTGCTCTATACTAGTACTTTTCTTGATCAAAAAACACTCAAACAACAACATGTATGACCGGCGCATTCTATTGTATCAAAGACTTAAAGGATGAAACAACTGGCACACACGTTTGATGAATTTACAGCTAAAGAAAACACAAACGTTTGTCACTGCATGTACCACGTCAGCTTCAAGGAATATACACTACTTGTACAGATTAAATTAGTGCCAGTTACTCTAGCTTCCTTTCCTTTTTCTTCTTTTTCTGTTCTGCCCTCATCTCTTCTTGTTTCTTCCTCCATTCCCACCTCCTCCATCTCTTACCATCTTCTCTCTTCACAAAGGCTAACGTCACTGTTGCCATAGCAACTCAGGCATTAAGACCACAATCCTTCTGAGCTTCTCCAGCTGTGTTTATGTGAATCTTGGGATATGTAGTGCTGATGTGTGATGGTCCACACCATGAATTCGCAGCAACAGCATACCAAATTACCTACTAACATGGAAGGACATGTTACAATACACAATTGTAGTTCAAATCTGACATACTACAAATCCTTCCAACATTGTAAGCACGGAGCAACATAACCTGCTCCTGCCAATTCAAGATGCCTGCCTTCATGATGTTAGAGTATGATTCAGCCATCTGCGCCTTCACTTCTCTCTCTTGCTCACCTCTGTACAATACATCGCAGATTCTCCCTCTACATGAATTTCTGATGAGATTATGCTAATGCAGCTCTTTCATAGCTTCTGTTTTTTTCTAGCCCATGGGTATGTAAAGAGGCCCATTTCATCAATAGCAAATTGTAAAATTATTCTGTTCAAATTCTCTCTCATGACGTATATGTGACACCAACATCTCAACAGCTGGCTGGCAACAAAAGTAAAAAATTAAAAAAAAAAATCCAGAAATGCCCTCGTATTGCACAAGGGTTGATAAAAAAAAAAAGTTCAGGTATAACCGTTTTACTGCCGAACGTTATCCAAAAAACAACCCTGACAGTGCCAGCCGATTTCGAGCATTTTCACTCATCTTTCAAGGCAAACAGAATATTGTGTGCTATGACTACATAAACATGGTGGATACTATATGAAAGATTGGATTCCATAATTTCACTAGACAAATAAGTATGTTTGTACCTTATTTTGTTCTTTAGTAATCACCATTTTAAAATAGGTCATTTGAGTGACATCAAGCGAAAATAGAAAAAAGGAGAAAACAAGCTTTTTGTGAAAAGATACATTTTCTGCGCAACAGTGACTTTGACACTAATATTTTTTGTTTAGTGAATTAGATTTAATGTGATAAACGCTTTGATCATTCAAGTCATCCTTGAAAACGTTCCATTTCCTAAACTCCGCCATGCTTTCATGTAATTTAATACACGGGAACCCATTGAAAAGAGATACAATGCTGCCATATACTGGTCTACTTGTCATAGTTAGTGGGTGTTTTTGGATTTCACAAACCAGCGCAGCACAAGACGCTGCACTGCCCATTGAGAGAGAAAAAACGTAGTTAACGTCAATTAACGTTTTTGCATTTATTTTAGTATATATCATTAAATGTTTATGGTGGTAAAAGAGTTAATAGACGTTCACCAGTACTTAGAGGCTGTTGAAAAAAAGGCATAGGCCTCCATAAATTAAAACATGATATTTACAAATTTATGTAATACATAATTTTATACTGTATAATATAATAAGTTGTCGGGCAATGTTGTGGATATTTCATTTCCTGTTTATGGTGCACTACAAATATTTAGGAGCTAAGTTGCCTTAAAGGAACAGCAAAGTGAAAAATCAAACTTTATGGAGCTTTTAGCCATGTTAAAATGCTAATTCCTCACCAAAAACATCACCGAAGTGGTGTTTTCCTCCATTTGCTCTTCTATGAGAAATTCTAGGTCATTCTGCTCTCCAAACACCAGCCCCTCCCAACCTGAGAAAACGAGCTGTTGTCACTGTTTGACGTCATTGAGTGCTGCACCACCTCTGCGGACTAAACACACGCCCACTTTCTCTAATACCTCCATGCTCGCAGGATAGTGACAAAAGTAGTCTTTATCAGTAAAAGTGCAATGACAATTGACCGTCTTAAAATCCCAGGGTTCTGGCTGACAATTGCGTAAACTACAAGTTTTCACCTATAAATCTAACTAAACAAATGGTGTCGTGGTTAGCAAACTTGCCCTGTAAAAAGCAGGTCTCTGGTTCGCAACCCGCTCATGGTTGCTTTTTTTTTTGTTTTCCCTTCTTTTCTTTCTTTCCTCCCTCTTCTACCCTCTCCCACTACGATTTATTGCGGCAAGAAGTTGTTTTGTTTCAAATGTTTATTGAAGATTTTTCACATCCAACTAATTTCCACATGTAAGGAAGACCCGGTTGTACAACAACGACTGTCCAGTCTTGCATGGCCACACAGTGCTCCTTGGCAGCAGCCGGCTCGGACGAGGTGGGGTTTTACTGAACCGGGCGTTTTACTTCTGCATTGGAAAAATAGCCAGCAAAATACCTAATATTTTATTAAAAATTACATCGCCATGGTGTCAAAGGTAACATTTAATCATTGTATGCCTATAGTTAACTGTGGAAGGGCTTAAAGTTCTGTGATTTAATCCCTTTAAACTCCTTTTTACTCACCGCATTAACTACATTTACATACCATCAATATTTGGGTTAAGGTCAAAATCCCGGTGTCTGAAACATTTGGAATAACCCTTTTACATTCGTTAGCAGACAGAGCTCCTCCCGTACACATGGTATTTGTGATCAATTGGAATACTGTATCCTAAACCGCTATGGAATCAGATTTGTGCCAAAAAGAATCGAGGAACACTTCAAGCAAAATATTTAGAAGTGCAAACAAAATTAGAAAAACGTTTGCTCTCTATGACATCATTTCTCACTTACGCTCCCCGTTTTCCTTTTTGCACTCCCTTGTTTCTCGTTTCCGCTCCCTCGTTTCCGCTTCCTCATTTTGAGGCTCAGACTTGTGCTTCTAACTTTTGGCACAAACCTCACGGGTGGGTGGGCTTAATAGAGAATGCATTTTCATTAGCTGATTGCTTATGAAGTGATAGGTCAGTGGCCCGGATGTAGCAAATGCACCGATCTATGCGTGCCTACTGTCTATGTTGTCAGAACCCCGTATTGCACATGTGAGGCAGCCATTTTGCTGATCAGGTGGCGGTGCTGAAAGAGCACGGAAATCCCCCCCACGCATTCGTCACTCGAGAAAGAATTCATAAAAGGACATTTCCAACCGAGTCTCTCAGAACCTTCTTGCGCAAATCAACACGAGGGCTCTGAGTGACAAGCAATGCTGGCGGTCGCTAGGTGGCGGTGCTGAAACAGTATGGAACGCCGAATACCAGCGACCCGGGAAACTGGACCTCACAGAGGGGCCTCCGCAGGACCGCGAACCACGTCCAGTGGATGAGGAGAGGTTACATCCAAACTGTAGAATCTGGAGAACGTGCAAGGCGACGACCAGGAAGCGGCCGCACAGACGTCCTCCAAGGAAACTCCTTTCAGAACAGCCCATGAGGTAGACACACCCCTGGTGGAGTGACTGTGCACCCCAGGAGGAGGGAGACGACTAAAGACCCGATACGACTCCTGAATTACCTTCCCGATCCAATGGGAGAGGTATTGCTTGGACAGAGCAGCTCCCTTATTCGGGCCGTGGTAAAACCGATCTTATTTGGATGCTACGTCATTTTCCGTACATCCATCCAACTTTTTCTGAGTGCCCTCACAGGACAACAAAGACCTGGAGAGTCATCCCCAGCCGTCGACGGCGGAGCAAAACGAGCGAGACGAATAGAGTGGTTGCCTTGAGAGCCAGACAAAACTTTGGGCACAAAAGCAGCATTTGGCCACAATGTGACCCCTGCCCCGCCGGGATGCCAACGTAGGCATTCAAGGCTAACAGAAAGGGCATGGAGCTCTCCCACTAGTTTAGCGAATGCTATCGCAAGTAGAAACGCCGTATTGCAAAACAGCCAGCGAAGTTCCCCTTTGGTCAACGGCTCGAAAGGGGACCTACACAGTGCGTCGAGCACCAGACGAAGGTCCCAGGCGGGGACTCGAGGCGGATTCCTAGAACAAAGGCGAAGGGCACCCCTGAGGAAGGAGGCCACTAGGTTATGGCAATCCACAGACTTGCCATCCACTGCAATATGGCAGGCCGAAATGGCCGCCACGTAGAAGGGAAACGCCTCTTATCATAAACAGATTGGAGGAATTCTAGAACAGTGGGAATAGGGCGCAACAGCCGAGACAGCAGTCAGTGCGTTCCTCTTCGGGCAAGAAGGAGCAGCAAGAAGGAGCCACCAGAGTGCTTGCAGCAAGCGTCATCGTCCATAGCAGCCACCAATCGATGCGCAACGAGTGTGCGCAAGTCAACAGGCAGCTATCTTCATGTGGGAGATGAGGCGAAAAACTGGCCTCTTCACTAACGGAACAAACGAAGTGCTCACAGCAACACGTAAGTGAACGTCTGTGTCGTTATAAACTAGCAGAAGAAGAACCTCATGACTCTAGCTGGATTCTGAAGTATTCGGTTTAGGTGAACGGTATGGGATTTTTAATAGGTTTTAGGTGAATTAATGAGTACACACTCACACGCACGCACACATGCACACACACACCCGCACACATGCACACGCACACACCCGCACATGCAAATCAAAGCCATCAAACACGGGGCACGGGGGATTTCCGTGCTATTTCAGCACCGCCACCTGGCGGTCGGGAGGGACTAGTAGATGATCAAGTATACAGGTAGCTTTTTTTAAGACAGTACAAGAAAAAGTGCAGGGACAAGTTATTGTTCATATTTTTACACTACCCATATGACAATAAATGGCTCAGGTAAAGGGAAACTAATAGCCAAAAAGTAGGCTTCAGATGAAGATTGTGACTTCAATATGTTTAGTCTTGTGAAAATTAGTCACACGACATTAGCTCACTGGACCGCACCGTAAGATCGTACAATAAATCTTACCTTTCTACTTAAACTGCTTTTTTTCCCGGCCAATTTGAGGCCTCTGCATGTTAAGCAATGTGTAAACCGTTCCACACTGTGTTTGTCGATTGTACCATGTAGAAATTTCACACCTAGGATGTCATCCTCTTCCAAAATGACGGGGCAGTTGGAACATAGACACGCATAGAACGGTGCATCTGCTACATCCGGGCTGTCACTCAAAAACTATCAGCCAATGAAAATGCATTCCCTATTGAGGCCACCCACCCGTGAGGTTTGTGCCAAAAGTCAGAAGCACAAGTCTGAGCCTCAACGCAAAATGAGGAAGTGCAAGTGAGAAATGATGTCATCGAGAGCAAACGTTTTTCTAAGTCGTAATTTTAGTTTGCGCTTCAAACAATTTTGCTTGAAGCAAAAGAAAGTGTTTACATTTGAAGAAATTTTGCTTGATTCTTTTTAGTTTTGTTTACGCTTCAAGAATTTTTGCTTGATTCCTTTTAGTTTTGTTCAACGTTTCAAGAAGTGTTGCCCTATTCTTTTTGGCACAAATCTGATTCCATAAACCGCGAGGCATGGATATTATGATGGGACCATTTCCGCTTCTAGCTTTCTACCGTCAATAAACAACATATTAATGTCTTTCACCATAATAATAATAATAATAATAATAATAATAAGTACAGTGTTCCATTACTTTTTGCGGTCCATACGTTCCAAAAACAGGGTGTAGAAATTGTTGCCATCTAGTGGTGAACTTATAGAATTAAGTTTGTTTCCATCGGGTATCTAAAGCAGAAAAATGGCTGTGATATATATATATATATATATATATATATATATATATATATATATATATATATATATATATATATATATATATATATAAAACACTTCCTCTTAGCATTTGAATGGGATCTGCACTAGGCTAGCAAAGTATTAAAAACAAAGCATGTTTTGTATTTAAATACACACTGTATGTAATTCTCCTTATTTTGTGTTTAGTTTTACAGTTAACTCCAACTGGAGTGTCATTAAACAGCTTAAAGCACGCTTAGGGACGGCAGAATCACACTGATTCGCTCCGGGCTTGTTACAAGCTACATGGTGGATCCAACCTACATGGTGCATTCAGGGTACTTTTACAACGTGGGGAACTTGTAAACACGCCGCTGCGTTCTGCACAGTGATTGTTTTTCTTCGATCCTTACATTTTAATGACAGAGAAAAGCCCAAATCTAAATCATGATAAAATTTATATAATGTATATGTTTTTTAACCCCAAAAAATTGTACAATAAGTGGAGATGAACAGCCAAATTATTTCCAAAACACCCCCCACTCACCCCCAAAAATGTGTTTAAATATTTTTAAAAACATATGGGGGGGGGGGGGTCCTCAAATAGGCATGCGGAGTTACTCTATATAGCCATCTGTAGCTGGACTGAACTATACATCCAAAGATGGCTGACCAGCAGGGCCATTTGATTATATGCACACATCCAGTCATGTCACTCAAAAGCTCTCCTGCTCTGCCATGTGTGACCTAATGTGACTGAATCAGTCAGGTAAGCGTAAAGAGCTCATGATGTGGTAAGGCCTGAAGAGATGAAGCATTCGTATAACCATCCAATCAACCCATATTTGCCTTTAATGCTGCTTATATGCACATATGGGCCAAAGTGTCTCACTCATTGAACCGTAAGTCTGCCCCTCTCATACTTGGCCCGCTCGGCCTGCATGAGCTGCATTGCTTGGGGCAAGAAGTGGACTACAAAATAAATCAATGAAGAATGAAATAATTGTGTGTGTGTGTGCGTGCGTGCGTGCGTGCGTGTACAGTGAAACCTTTTCGTCAATAGTAGGTGTGGTGCGACACAGTACTATAGCGAGTACTGGAGGTCTACTGTACTGCAATTCCCTTTTCTGTTTCTGAGTGTGTTCCTGTGTTATGCCGCAGTTACCCTTGATTGCTGCCAAAAAAGTGTGCATTGGTACGTCTTCAACCTTCAGGCACAGTGTCCACCTTCTAGGCTTAATTATCAACATGCTGACCAGCAGGAAAAATATGACGACAAGGAGCATTTTGAAAGACTCCACTCACAACACAATAGCCACTAAACCAAACATCCATAATCATGAATCAGGTTTAAACACACTTTGCTGTTCTTGTCTTTGTTATCCCCAGAAATGCATATGTAAGTGTTGCACATCTTGTATTTTTTTAAATTGACAATGTAATCAAACTCGAATTGTCATTAAATAGTTGATTATAATTTGTATTTTTTTCAGCAGGGTACACAAATTCTGGTATGATAATATGAATTTGTATTCAATTATAATGCTCTTTAAAGAAGCTATTATCGGTATTACTACAAAATTTAAATTCATTGTTCGGCTGAAATAAATTATATTAAGCCTTTAAACTCATCTTTTGCCGTATACACACAATAATACATCAGATAAATTATAACAGCAAGACAAGGTATTCACAGCTGCAGCAGGAGAGAACCCAGAACGTACTTGTAAGTTTCACTTATGGATGTGCATAAGGTAAATTCATTGGTGGTCAACAAAACAGGCAACGCAGATGGACAAAATACTGTCAATAAATTAAACTTAACATCAAGTTTCGCCTGAGCACAAAAACAGAAAATAGCCGACATTGTCAGCAAATAATGGCGGTTAGGCTCCAACAAAAATCTGCAAATATACAAATTAGTAATGGCCAAACAGCAAATATGATGGTTCATTGTAATAAAAAAAAATGTCAACCCTATGGAATTAAATAGATGTCTTCAATAATTGGTCAGAAATTTTCTGACATTTTACAAAATGACCCAACTTCATTGGGTTTGGGGTTTGGAAAAAAAATTACAGTCCTACAGAGACCTGTGAGATCCGGAGAGAATCCATTAAAAGGAGCCTATATAGGCTAGCCGCTAGACACATTCTAGCAAGAGCACTAACAGACACACCAATCTGTTTTAGATGATATACAGCACATTTAACAATATACTGTGTTTTATTGTTTCTTATATTGATCAATGAGATTTATGTGGTGATGCATGGGACATTATACGAAGAGACGTGTTGAATATTTGATTTCATCATAAATAGATGAAACCTCTTTGCATGACATAGTGCAGTAACCTACCTTTTGTAGGCTGGTTGGATTCAACTGAGTTTTGTCTATGATTTTTATTGCGACCTGGAAAAGATTGAGAGAGAGAGAGAGAGAGAGAGCGAGAGAGAGATTTAATTACCTAAACAGAAGATAATTCAAATTAATCAAAAGTATCAGAAGATAAACATTCTGCTCTACCACTGTTTACTACAAGTAGACACATGTCTTTCATTATTACAGTTAGCTTAGAATAGCTATAAGTGTAACTTCCATATATTATGTATTTATACTTATTATTATTATTATTATTATTATTATTATTATTATTATTATTATTATTATTATTATAACTTGACGTGCAATTTCTGGAAGCTGCATGTTAATATTTGAATGCATGTGGAATGCTTTATTATAACAATAATGTCAATTGTCATTGACTAGACAATTATTATTATATGAAAAATTGTACTATAATATGCTCCAAGCAGAATTTGAACCCTCGCACCACACTCACCAGTCATATGCATTAACATGGTATGTAATTGTATTGAGTAATACAGTACTATAATACAAGCTTGTGTTGAATATGAATGTTAGAATATTGAGTGGAATCATCTTGAAAAAAACGTAATAATGAGAAGTTACATAAAATATAATGGATGTTAAATAATTAGACAATGATTATTATTCAAAATTGACATTAAACGTTAAAGTGTGCAAAAAATATGTATTAATGGAATAATAAAAATTTGATCCCCGTTGGCGTGAATTTTTGGAGCAAGTTGAAATTTAAACTGTGAAAATCGAATATTGTATGTGGAAGTAGACAGAGGACGAAAAAGTGAGGAGAATAATAAAAAGTATTTTCTTAAATCTGAATAGCATAATGTGAATGTTTGCAGCATTCACGAAATTATAATAATACAAATAATTAGACAATGATTATTATTCAAAATTGACATTAAACGTTAAAGTGTGCAAAAAAATTATAATAGTTGAATGAGAAAAATTTGATCCCCGCTGGCGTGAATTTTTGGAGCAAGTGGAACTGTGAAAATCGAATATTGTATGTGGAAGTAGACAGAGGACGAAAAGTATTTTTTAAATTCTGAATAGCACAATGTGAATGTTTGCAGCATTTACGAAATAATAATAATAATAATAGTAGTAGTAATAACAATAATAATTACAATGCTCATAGTTATCTGATGAAAAGTTAAAGCAAAGCATATGTAGTTCTATTGTGTATAAATCCTGTATATTTGAACTGGATGGTTTTACAGTTTATAGAGAGAAAGGTGTTGCATGATGTTGTAAACTCAATTGATAAGAGAGACAGAATTGAAATGCTCATCATATTTGATATTATCACAATCCCAGGATAAAGTGGACAGCCTTATACAGTATCATATAGTGATTCTTAACTGGTAGGTCGAGTCCCAAAAGTGGGTCACGGATTCTTTCAAACATTTAATTATTGTATGTTCATGTTTTTCCCCCCACCTCATTTACTTTATTTACTACTGTGTTAGTGTGTATGTTTAACATACGCTAAACATATTTTCAAAGGCATGACAATACATTTTATTTATTGTTCTTGACTTACATCAACAATACATTTTCTTTATTGTTGTTGACTAGTGTAAAAGTGAGTCGTGACTTGGTGACAATAGGAAAATGTGGGTTCGACTCCCAGGGTGACAATAGGAAAATGTGGGTTCGACTCCCAGGGTGACAATAGTTGAGACTTCAGAACCACTGTTATATGTTACTCACAAAACATGAAGGGTTCTTCAGCTTACAGGTGAAATAAAATACACTAATTAATTTTAACCCAATAGTGCCACCAAGGTGTGGCCATGGCCACCCCTACAAATTTAGTGCCCACCCCTATAAATGTACTTGGCCAGTGGAACTAAAAAATTTTAACTGTACTGTTTATTACGATTAACTGCAATTAACTGGCTACCAGTTCAGGGTGTACCCCGCCTACTGCTCGAAGCCAGCTGGGATAGGCTCCAGCACCCCCGCGACCCTTGTGAGGACAAGCGGTTAAGAAAATGGATGGATGTTTATTACTCTTTGCACATTACATCATTAGTAACCATGGTATATTAGTAGAACACCATAATATATCCTGAAATGGTGGCTTTTAGTTTTGGTGTGCTACCCCGAGATTTTAAGTGTCCCCATCTGGCCACTCCTATGAAAAATTTCTGGAGGTGCCACTGATTTACCGGTAATCAGTTTAACCATTTAACCAGAAACTTCTGAATGCACGTGTCCAACTGTTCAACGTTTCAGTACTTTTTGAGCAATTTGTTCCTTTTAACCAGGAGTTAAACAGCAAAATTTAAAACAGGTGTTTAATCCATTAATTTACAAATTAATTTCTTGGTTCAATTATCAGGATTTCTCCACAACGTTTAGCATCTTACCTCTCTGCCTGTCAGGATGTGGCGTGCCAACTTGACCTTGGCAAAATTCCCCTTGCCGATGGTCTTGAGTAAACGATAGTTGCCAATGTGAGGCTGCTCGTCCGAGCAGGAGGCGATAGAATTCCTGCACCGGGCACCAAGCGAACGGGTGGACTGACTTGTAGCCTTGTCCGAACGGCTGGCCCCCAGCAACACATGCTGCAAAAAAAAATGAAGGAAAGGGCTTAAAAAAAATACCACCTTGGCACCATCACACATTGCGGCGCGAGGCGCAGTCTAAATCTGCGCAGGGGCAGGCTAGACTTTGTTTTCATATTTCTCTAGCCTCACGCAGCTAGGTGCAGTTTAAAACAGGTCTTTTGCACCACTGTGGGCGTCAACGCAGCCAACTTGATTTGCCATCAATACAAGCATCTAATCTCATTCTCTTTATAATTGGTACATGAGAGGCACGCAGTCCTAGACATGACGGAAGGAGAGGAAGCAGGAGTGCACATGCATAGAGCAAAAATAGTCATGTGCAAGCCAGATTCGATTGCCTCAGAACAGAGGTGGGGGACTTACTGTATATCACATGACTTGGACTCAAGTCAACTTAAATCGCTAATTTTATGACTTGTAACTCGACTTGAATTAACTTTGACTTGAGAAGTCAAATTGATTCTGTTTACATTTGAAAATAAATTGTTTTTGTATGACTTCTGTTTTTTAATGAAATGTTATTATTTTTGTATCATGCGAACGAGACATTAAAGACAGTCAAGGGCTGACTCATACAGCAAGTGTCACCAAAGATGAAACTTGTTCAGTCATTCACAAGCAAAGATGGGGTGAGAATCACCTCTTTGTGGACAAGTGTGTGACAAAATAGTTGGCATTTCATCATCTACGGTCCATAATATCATCAAATGGTTCGGAGAATCTGGAGAAATCACTGCATGTAAGTGGCAAGGCCGAAAACCAACATTGAATGCCGGTGACCTTCGATCTCTCAGGTGGCACAGCATCAAAAACTGACATAAATGTGTACCCACCACATGGGCTCAGGAACAGGTCAGAAAACAGAGGTCAATAAATATACAGTTCGGCATTACAGTCATTAATGTAGATAAAAATGTTGACCATGCTAACAAAAGCCATTTATCAAAAACTTCCAGTAACACCGTCGGCTTCTCTGGACCCAAGCTCATCTAAGAAGGACTCCTACAAATTGGAAATTTGTGTTATGCAGTCCGATGAGTCCACATTTCAAATTGCTTTGGAAATTGTGGAAATTATATCCTCCGGGCCAAAGAGGAAAATAACCATCCAGGCTGTTATGGATGCGAAGTTCAAAAGCCAGCATCTGTGATGGTATGCGGCTGTGTTAGTGCCAATAGCATGGGTAACTTACACATCTGTAAAGGCACCATTAATGCTGAAAGACAGATTTTAGAGAAGCATATGCTTCCATCCAAGCAACGTCTTTCACGGACGCCACTGCTTATTTAAGCAAGACAATGCAAAACCATATTCTGCACTTGTTACGACAGCGTGGCTTCTTACTAGACTATCCTGCCTGAAGTCCAGACATGTCGCCCATTGAAAAAACATTATGAAGAGTAAAATACGACAACAGAGCACTGTTGAACAGCTGAGGTACATCAAGCAAGAATAGGAAATGAAATCCACCTACAAAGCAACAATTAGTGTCCTCAGTTCTAAATGTTTATTGAATGTTGAGAAAATAAAAGGTGCTGTAACACAGTGGTAAACATGTCCCAGCTTTTTTGGTATGTGTTGAAGCCAACTTCATTGGAATTGGGTTTGTAAATAATTTAAGTGTATACTGTACATTCATTTTATACGCTTAAATTGTTGTTCATTTAATTTTTTAGAGATGTTCATGTCAATTTAATTTGTAATGGTACTTTTTTTAAAAAAATGTTATTAAAGGCATTTTTTGTGTTATTATCAGTGAAACATTATATTATCACAGCGATAAATGTTATGACTGAGCTAGATTTTATGACTTGACTTGAACCAAGTAATAACTTGACTCGAAATTCGGTGGTGACTCATCTTGCTTGATTTTCACCCACAGTAATTCAGGACTTGCTTGAGATTAAAAGGTTACGATTTGAGACTAGGCATTTAGGCAATATTAGATTCTGACGGCATGATAACTGTGAGCGGTATCACGGTATTAAAATTTCAACGCTGACCTATTTTGAAATGTTCTGGTAAATAAAAACAATACTACTACATGGCCCTACTGTATAGCATTTTTCCTTAAAATTACATGAAACTACTGACAGTTTTCTATTATCTTTGTTATCTCCTTTTCCATTAGTTCATAAAATACACATTATAGCACTTGCTTCAGCCTACTCTTTTTGGCCATCAACACAATGTACTAACTACTGTATACAAATGTTTGTCTTAAATGTACAATGCCAAATAAACTAATCTTAACTAAAAAACTATGTTGTATAGAACCCATTACACAAAATGAACCATAAAAAATATAAAAACTCTCAAACTCTGTGATTGACGGCTTTCACCTGCAATGATCGGTGGGTTAATGAAACTAGCTGCTAATGCTAACGTGAAAGCTTGTTACCCATATTCTATCATGTCAGTAATCGGCAGCTATCATCTCGTTACAAAAGCACACACGCTTCAAATGCTACAATACGACGGCGTCCAGTAGCAACCTAGCTCAGCGAGGGTGGTGGTAACGTTCAAGGGTAGGTAACCAGAGAGTGTATCAGTGGACTCTGGGTGGGGAAGCGTGTCATTCTTATGCTGCATTCGAGGATGGTCGGAAGTCGGATTTATCCCAGTTGGCTTTTCCCAGTTCCGACCTGAAAGCGTTTGAGGCGAAAGTAAACAACCAAAATGGCGGTGAGTGATAAATAGCTTTTTAGTTTGGGCCACATTTTGACCTCCAGCAAACTTGCCTTCTCACAATTTTGCTTTATTTATGTATTTATCTTATTTCATAAGCATTCCATACAGTTAAGTATAGTTCACCGTATAATTTCATGCAGGGCGATAGTGGCATACTGTCACTTACATTGTGTTACGTGAAGTTATGTTGAATATTTATGAATGAACAAAGCTATCTAGTTCTATACTGGAGAATAAGGTGTTCTACCATTCACGGTCTGTGTTTCCAGAGGGGTCGCCATTGTAGAGTGACGTCACATTGAAGTCGGTCGTTGAAGTCGGGATCCTTTTTTCCCTGACTTAGCAAGTGGGATTTCCGAGTTCAAGTTCCCGTACACACTCCCTGGTTTGAAGTCAGATAAGTCCGACTTCCCACTTTCCTCGAATGCAACATAAAAATTCATTTTTGGGAGATTTCTCTCCAAGGTGGGTTCGAATTCATCGCGCTACATGCAGCAGGCACACTCTTGAAAAACACCTGCATAAGAAACCACAATAATACAGCTCAGATTTTTACTC
The DNA here is from genome assembly GCF_051991255.1 of Vanacampus margaritifer. Taxonomy (NCBI): domain Eukaryota; kingdom Metazoa; phylum Chordata; class Actinopteri; order Syngnathiformes; family Syngnathidae; genus Vanacampus; species Vanacampus margaritifer. Next base: position 17,929,875 of record NC_135447.1, on the reverse strand, counting down.
AGCAGGGTTTCCCCCAGTGTTTTATAAACCTGGTGGCTGCCCCGCCCCCAACCCTGCCAGTCCAAGCACCTAAGATAGAAATTTGGACACTACTGTTACGGTAATGCATTTTGATTACGTCTTTGTATTCTCTTTTGTGTGCACTGCTCAGTGTGGTAGAAATTAGGGGTGGTAATCTTTGAATGTCTCACGATTCGATTCATTCAATTTTCGATTCAAAATGATTTTTGATTCAAAATTATTTGAATGACAACAATGATTTCTGCTTCAATTTATAGATGTGCAAAGAATCATCATAATCTACTAGTCTGGTTTACAAGACAGAATGACAAATGGAGACATTAAAATGTCTTTAAAAAAATAAAAATTACGTTTATTAAGTTTTGAATTGTAAAGAAAGTGTTTTTTTTTTTTTATAGCCAGCTATAAATATTATCGCTTTTACAGTATATTCTGCCCTCCCTGAGCAGATTGACTACAGTTTAGCAGACAGCGAACATTCTCCAAAAATAGTCTAATATTGGTATTTGTATCACCCTGTTCCGTTCTCACTGACCATACAGAGTGGACGATTAAAGCGTCGTTCGCTGCTGCAAAAAATTGTTTGCAAATGGTGCAGGAAAGACCAACTCAGTGACCTTGTGGTAGAGTGTCCGCCCTGAGACTGGCAGGTTGTGGGTTCAATCCCCGGCCGGGTCATACCAAAGACTATAAAAAATGGGACCCATTGCCTCCCTGCTTGACACTCAGTATAAAGGGTTGGAATTGGGGGGTTAGATCACCATGTGATTCCCGAGCGCAATCATTGCTGCTCACCGCTCCCTCAGGGGATAGGTCAAATGCGGAGAACGAATTTCGCCCCCACTTAGTTGGGTGCGACAATCAGTGGAATTTACCTTTCCCCTCCGTGAGTCATCACCTTATCGTGGTGGAGGGGTTTGCGTGTCCCAATGAGCCTGGGAGCTATGTTGTCCGGGGCTTCATGCCCCTGGTAGGGCCACCCAAGGCAAACAGGTCCTAGGTGAGGGACCAGACAAAGCATGGCTCAAACGACCCCAATGATGAACACAAACCTTGGATCTTCGTTTCCCTTGCCCGGACGCGGGTCACCGGGGCCCCCCTCTGGAGCTAGGCCTGGAGGTGGGGCTCGAAGGTGAGCGTCTGGTGGCCGGGCCTATACCCATGGGGACCGGCCGGGCACAGCCCGAAAAGGCAACGTGGGTCCCCCTTCCCATGGGCTCACCACCGGTGGAAGGGGCCAAAGGGGTCGGGTGCGCAGTGAGTTGGGTGGCAGCCAAAGGCGGGGGCCTTGGCAGTCTGACCCCCGGCTACTGAAGCTAGCTCTGGGTACATGGAATGTCACCTCTCTGACAGGGAAGGAGCTCGAGCTGGTGTGCGAGGCTGAGAAGTTCCGACAAGATATAGTCGGACTCACCTCCACACACGGCTTGGGTTCTGGTACCAATCCTCTCGAGAGGGGCTGGACCCTCTTCCACTCTGGAGTTGCCCACGGTGAGAGGCGCAGAGCAGTTGTGGGCATACTCATTGCCCCCCAGCTAGCCGCTTGTACGTTGGGGTTTACCCCGGTGAATGAGAGGGTAGCCTCCCTCCGCCTTCGGGTGGGGGGACGGGTCATGACTGTTGTTTGTGCTTATGCACCAAACAGCAGCTCAGAGTACCCACCCTTTCTGGAGTCCTTGGAGGGTGTGCTGGAGAGCGCACCCCCTGGGGACTCCCTCGTTCTACTGGGAGACTTCAACGCTCACGTGGGTAATGACAGTGAGACCTGGAGGGGCGTGATTGGGAGGAATGGCCCCCCCGATCGAAACCCGAGTGGTGTTTTGTTATTGGACTTCTGTGCTCGCCACGGACTGTCCATAACGAACACAATGTTCAAGCACAAGAGTGTCCATATGTGCACCTGGCACCAGGACACCCTAGGCCGTAGTTCGATGATCGACTTTGTAGTCGTGTCATCGGACTTGCGGCCGTATGTGTTGGACACTCGGGTTAAGAGAGGGGCGGAGCTGTCAACTGATCACCACCTGGTGGTGTGTTGGCTCCGATGGCGGGGTAAGATGCCGGTCCGACCAGGCAGGCCCAAACGTACTGTGAGGGTCTGCTGGGAACGTCTGGCAGAACCCCCTGTCAGAAAGAGTTTCAACGCCCATCTCCGGCAGAGCTTCTCCATTGTCCCGGGGGAGGCGGGGGACATTGAGTCCGAGTGGACTATGTTCCGCGCTTCAATTGTTGAGGCGGCCGATCGGAGCTGTGGCCGTAAGGTGGTTGGTGCCTGTCGTGGCGGCAATCCTCGAACCCGCTGGTAGACACCAGCGGTAAGGGATGCCGTCAAGCTGAAGAAGGAGTCCTATCGGGCCTTTTTGGCCTGTGGGACTCCGGAGGCTTGCTGACAGGTACCGGCTGGCCAAGCGGAATGCGGCTTTGGCGGTCGCTGAGGCAAAAACTCGGACATGGGAGGAGTTCGGTGAGGCCATGGAAAACCACTTCCGGACAGCTTCAAGGAAATTCTGGTCCACCATCCGGCGTCTCAGGAGAGGAAAGCAGTGCACCGTTAACACTGTGTATAGTGGAGACGGGGTGCTGTTGACCTCGACTCGGGACGTCGTGAACCGGTGGGGAGAGTACTTCGAAAACCTCCTCAATACCACCAGCACGCCTTCCTTTGAGGAAGCAGGGTCTGGGGACTCTGAGGTGGGCTCCCCTATCTCTGGGGTCGAAGTCGCCGAGGTGGTTGGAAAGCTTCTCGTGGCGGGGCCTCAGGGGGTGGATGAGATCCGCCCGGAGTTCCTAAAGGCTCTGGATGTTGTGGGGCTGTCATGGTTGACACGTCTCTGCAGCATCGCGTGGACATCGGGGACGGTGCCTCTGGATTGGCAGGGTGGTGGTTCCCCTTTTTAAGAAGGGGGACCAGAAAGTGTGTTCCAACTTTAGAGGGATCACACTCCTCAGCCTCCCAGGTAAGGTCTATTCAGGGGTGCTGGAGAGGAGGGTCCGTCGGGAGGTCGAATCTCGGATCCAGGAAGAGCAGTGTGGTTTTCGTCCCGGCCGTGGAACAGTGGACCAGCTCTACACCCTCAGCAGGGTCCTCGAGGGTGCGTGGGAATTCGCCCAACCAGTCCACATGTGCTTCGTGGACTTGGAGAAGGCGTTTGACCGTGTCCCTCGGGGAGTTCTGTGGGGGGTGCTTCGGGAGTATGGGTTACCGAGCCCCCTGATACGGGCTATTCGGTCCCTGTACGACCGATGTCAGAGTCTGGTCCGCATTGCCGGCAGTAAGTCGAATTTGTTTCCTGTGAGGGTTGGACTCCGCCAAGGTTGCCCTTTGTCACAGATTCTGTTCATAACTTTTATGGACAGAATTTCTAGGCGTAGCCGAGGCGTTGAGGGGGTCCGGTTTGGTGGCCTCAGCATTGCATCTCTGCTTTTTGCAGATGATGTGGTGCTGTTGGCTTCTTCAAGCCGTGACCTCCAGCTCTCACTGGAGCGGTTCGCAGCCGAGTGTCAAGCGGTTGGGATGAGGATCAGCACCTCCAAATCCGAGACCATGGTCCTCAGTCGGAAAAGGGTGGAGTGCCCTCTCCGGGTCGGGGAGGAGGTCCTGCCCCAAGTGGAAGAGTTCAAGTATCTTGGGGTCTTGTTCACGAGTGAGGGTAGGTTAGAGCGGGAGATCGACAGGCGGATCGGTGCAGCGTCTGCAGTTATGCGGACGCTGTATCGGTCCGTTGTGGTGAAGAAGGAGCTGAGCCGAAAGGCAAAGCTCTCGATTTACCGGTTGATCTACGTTCCTGCCCTCACCTATGGTCACGAGCTGTGGGTCGTGACCGAAAGAACAAGATCCCGGATACAAGCGGCCGAAATGAGTTTCCTCCGCAGGGTAGCCGGGCTCTCCCTTAGAGATAGGGTGAGAAGCTCGGTCATCCGAGAGGGACTCAGCGTCGAGTCGCTGCTCCTCCACGTTGAGAGGAACCAGTTGAGGTGGCTCGGGCATCTGGTTCGGATGCCTCCTGGACACCTCCCTGGGGAGGTGTTCCGGGCATGTACTACCGGCAGGAGGCCCCGGGGACGACCCAGGACACGCTGGAGAGACTATGTCTCTCGGCTGTCCTGGGAACGCCTTGGGGTCCCGTTGGATGAGCTGGCTGAAGTGGCTGGGGAGAGGGAAATCTGGGCTTTGCTGCTAAAGCTGCTGCCCCCGCGACCCGATCCCGGATAAGCGGAAGAAGACGGACGGACGGATGGATGGTGCAGGAAAGCTGTTGCCGTTAAAGTTAAGAGGATGTGCAGGCAGAAAAAGAGGACGAGACGCGAGGAGGACATGGAAACAGCTCGAGTTGTTCGGCATAAAAGTGAACAAAAATCATTACTGGAGCACTCTTGATTAGACGCACTCCTTATGAAAAAAAAACCGGGGGGAAAAGACAGTGGTTGGATAATACTGAAGCGGTCAAGATAAACAATCCGCAGTGGTTATTTTACCGTGACCGGTAACTCGCCACCTAGTTGATGTGACTTTGTGATGCTAAACCGCCGGGAAGCTAACATGCTCTCGACGAGACGCCATGCATGTTGCTATCACTCAGTGGCCTAAACGTGCACATTTGTGTTATTTGTATGCGCTAGTCATGTCTACAAGCAATCACAGCATTTTCTCGCGCCCTGACCAATCATAGACATTCACGGCAAAATAACGCTTGCAGGAGAGTTGCCGTCTTTGGAAAAATAATCACAACCTAAACAATCGCAGGGGAAAAACATTTTTCAACAATACACTTGGCTGCGATGTACAAGGCATGACGCCACAAACTGGCCGCTAGCGTATCATTGGTGATTTTTATTTTATTTTTTGCCTCTACAACATGAGGATCAACCACACAGGTGAAAATAATGGAGTTTCTTGACTCAAAAAAATTGCCACTGACCTCTGAAGGTTTTTGTTTTCTTTGTATTTGCTAAGTAAATGTGCTTTATGGGCTTTAAGCAGTTATGTTACAATTAGACCTCGCAGGGGCATTCCATTATGGTTGCTATATTTTATATTTGTTTACATTTCAATTGTGAAAAAAAGGTGGTTTAAATATTAAATTAAATATAGTGCTGCAATATAAGTGTTATTATTCCGAAGCACCAATCACAAATCTATTGTTCAGTAACTATTACCAATATAGTCTAAAATATCGTCACCACAAATTCTTTGAAATTTCGTGATATAATTTTTAGGCGAGATCACTCACCCCTATTAAGAACCTTTTATTAGTCCAACATTGGTGAAATTTACATTGTTTCAGCAATAGTGGATATAGGAGTTATTTTGAGATCTGATTGTTAATTTTGACGTTTCAGATCTGATTACTGTAATCTAATTGGAAAGATGTTTCTTTACTTCTGTAAAAACTATTTTATTGTAATTGTATTGTTTAGCTTTTTGAAACCGCATTTCAATTGTGCCTTTTTGTAAGACTGTATGTCTATTTATGGTTAATAAATGGCCGATAATAACACATCATTGTCATAATTTCCAAAATTCCTGTCAACTTTTAACATATTTTGGCGTACAAAAACATGGTGGGCTGCCGGTGGGCTTCACATCAGCAGGTACGCTGCTCCCATTACGCAGAGAACAATTGTATCATTGAAGGTGCACCGTCATGTGTGAACGCTCTGACATGCACTTGACATGATGTCTAAAAATCCATCACAAGACCCCCCATCCCAAAGAAATATTATCCAAAAGGGTCACGACAAGTTTTGACCACCAGGCTTAGCAAATTTTCTGAGGGAAACGCTGAACTGCTTCAGTTTTTCCCAGTGTGGTTTGCCCACTCCACATCAGTTTGCGTCCATTTTTTTATGAGCCCTGTATGCCTGAAAAATTATTTCCCGTCTGACGTTTACTTGGGTACCTGTTTGGCCATATATACAGGACCACTGTTTGGGGGCCAAGAAAGGTGCCCAAGTAAAGGTCCTGCCATGTCGCTCCAGGTCTGTATCTGAGTCACCTTGTTTTATGTTAATTTTATTGACTGTATCCAAGTCAACCTTCGTTGGACCACTACGAATGACTTTATTTCATGCCTATTTCCTCACCTCATCCCGTGCCAACAGTTTTCTCTAGTTTACCTACACTACGACCTGCACACTACCCTTCTTGTTTCTAGAGTCCCCCAACTTCTATTGTCGCAGGCTGATCACCAGTACCAGCCCAGCAGATGGGAAAACCCTGTACCAGCCGAGCGGCTGTTCGAGGACCACATATCATTATCAAAACTATTATTAACTCATTCACTCCCAGCCATTTCACTGAAGCAACCCCTTTTGCTCCTGGCTGTTTTACTGGCTTTTTACTGATTTTGCAAGGCCCACAGCGTATTATGTTATATTGCTATAAAAACATGCAACCTACCAAAAGAAAGATTGGAGTCTTTCATCAGGAAATAAACGTATATTTGTATCTGTTACCATTTTGCAGCAATTAGCATTGGAATATAGCTACGTTTTATCATTATTTACATTCCTGGTGAAAACACTGACAAAAAGATCTTGTTGCAACATGGCCCTCGTTGATCTCTTATATTCTGATGCCACCTGCTGGCCATTTTTTAAATAACTACCATTCCTTTAAGGCACCTCTTCATGTATGAAGCTGCATCAAAGCTTTCTGTATGCTTTTGCATTAATATATATATATTTTTTAACGTGTAAATACGTTTTGGGGAGTGAAGAACAATGTATTTTCAAAAACGTTTTTGTGTTTCAATGAGTTAAAAGGACAATGTGCAGTAAATTGAAAGGATGGCTGCACCAGATTTAGCACAATGCTAGTTTCCATCTGTAGTTTCCATCTTAGTGGCTGATCATGGTTCAATTATTTGTCCGGGCCACCTCTGGGCACCCTGGACGGTCTTGTCAGTCACCTATACACATTGCGACCATCAGCCACCATCAGACCCTCCTCCAGTTGTGCAAGCCTTGCGTCCATCATTTGCCTTGGCTGGTCAACATGAGATCATTCACCTGCAACTCTGTGGGTCCAGTGTCGATATCATCAACCTAAAGGCCAGAACATGTCCCATGTGATTGGTATCTTTAACATCCTCCTGACCAGCCCGCTTGCGAGCACTTCATGTCAGCGTCCTGAAATGGCACAAAAGGGTCTCTTTGTTCTGTACTTCTGGTCGGACTCCAGAATGACCTCTGCAAGCCAAGTACACTGGCTCTTGTACCTGCCTGCTGGCCAGCTTCCGCCCACCCTGTTTTGAAAAGTTTTGGTGGGCTTCCGTCCTTTAGGTGGGTAACATTTTCATGATCTGTTGATTTTACTGTGGAACAGATCATGTGTTAAGGTTTATTCGGTGTTTTGTTTTCTGGGTGCCCGTTGTGTCTTCGTCTCCACTTGTTTTTGCCTGCTGTGCTCCCGCTGTGTCTACAAGTCAGTTCTCTTCAGCCACTCCTGTCATGACCGGGTGTGCCTCATTGTCTCCTCAGTCTGTTTGTAATTGCTGTTGTTGCCTGTTTTCTTTCAGTTAGAGTTTGTCATTGTCATGTCATGTCGCCTGTTACGGTGAGTTCAAGTATTTGCTTTTTGTTTAGTTTTTTTTACTTTTTGTCATTTAGTATCTATCCCGTTGTTCAAAATAAATTATGTGTAAATGTTGAGTATACATAGCCTGCATTGCTTACTTGGGTCCATCTTTACCCGTCACAATTCTACAACAAAAACAACCAACTGAAAGTGGCTGTGATGAAAGCCTGGGCAAGCATCACAAAAGGAAAATAAAAAGTTTATTGTCATTGGCTCACAACCTTGATACTGTCATTCCAAGGAAAGTGTATGCAATTTATTATCAAGTCTTAATCTGTTTTAATTGCATCAATTCCAATTATTTTGCTCAACTCAAACAAATGTTTCTGAATAAATAATGTTCATCAAGTTGTGTACCCAAAACAGATGTAAATAGCTGATAAAAGTTGTACCGTTTCCCTCTTTTCTCATATTAACTCATTCACTCCCAGCCATTTTAACTAAAGCAACCCCCTTCACTCCCGGCTGTTTGACTGGATTTTGACTGATTTTGCAAGGCCCACAGAGTACAGTATTGTGTTCAATTGCTTTAAAAAAAAAAGAAAAGAAAAAGGAACCTACCAAAAGAAAGATTAGAGCCCCTTCTTTCATCAGGAAAAAAGTATATTTCTATCTGTTTCCATTTAGTAGTAGAATATAGCTAAGTTTAACCGTTATTTGACCATTTTTTGGCTTTTTGTTGGTTCTGACCAAGCCATTTCAAAATAAAATAACGCCCAGGGGTTAATCATTATTCACAAACTTGTTGAAAACACTGGGGATAAGGAGCTTGTTGCAACATGACCCTGGCTGTATTTTATGTATGCTCTAGCACAGGGGTGCCCAAGTCCGGTCCTCGAGAGCTCCTATCCAGCCTGTTTTCCATGTTTCTCTCACCAACACACCTGATTCATGTTCAGAATCGTTATCTGCAAAACTTGCTGATGAGCTGATCATTGGATTCAGCTGCGTTGGAGGAAGGAAACATGGAAAATAGGCTGGATGGGGTACTTTATAGTATGAGATGAGATAGCAGATTTGTCAGAATACACTTTTAAATTGATTGCCATTGTTACAAACAATTTGATGTGTACGTATTAAAAGTATTATTTTCACAAGTAGGCTACTATCTGACATTAAAAAAAAATCATTATAAACAATATTTTGCACTAATTCAAGGCAATTTGTAGAGTGGAAAACAAGACCCAAAAGCACAAGGCAGAGAAACCAGGATGTCAGGGTGATAAGTGGGTGAGGTACACAAAGACAAACAAATAAAAGGAGGCTATACTCAAAAAGGGAGCAGATGCCGACACAGTAGTCCCTGGCCAGTTCCAGGCCCTGAGACACGCACTTCCATTCACCCAGCACGCCATCTATATCTATATACACACACACACACACACACACACGCACGCACACACACACACACACACACACACACACACACACGCACACTCAAAGAGGCATATACAAACTCTCTGACAGTTCCCCCTCTTCACGCCCTATCTACAGTATAGAGCAGAGGTGGGCATCGAGGGCCGGAGTCCTGCAGGTTTTGCATGTTGCCCTTCTCTAACACAGCTGATAAATGATCAGCTCATCAGCAAGCTCTGCATAAACCTGATAACGATCCTGTTGATTGGAATCAGCTTGTGTTGGAAGTGAGAAACCTCCAAAACTTGCAGGACTCCGACCCTTGAGGGCCGAGATTGCCCACCTCTGGTATAGAGCCTACTTCCATGGGCATAATCTCCCAATAACCATAGGCCGTGACAAACACCGGTGGCTATTTTTCCCCACAACAGGAGGCCCGAGAAGTAGCACTTGAGACCACGTCAACCCAAGCCTCAACTTCATCAATATGGCAACATCTCTGCTGTTCAATTCACTCACCTACCATAATCACTTCATTGTGGAAAGCAGATCAAGTTTATTCTAATGAAAAGGGTGCATCTGAATTCGTAATCACTTGTAAACTCACACACAATGTCTGTCTTAACCACCCTTGTGTGCTAAAAGCTCAGCTAACAATCATGGAAGAAAAATGTCAACGCAACATCAATTGGTGATAGATAGATAGATAGATAGATAGAAAGATAGATAGATAGATAGATAGATAGATAGATAGATAGATAGATAGATAGATAGATAGATAGATAGATAGATAGATAGATAGATAGATAGATAGATAGAATCTCTCTAAGCTCTCTCTCGGCTTTGCACTGAACTGAATGTATGGCGCTGTCTGACACCCACTGGCTGGAGGGTTGGGCGCTAAACAGCCTGCGCAAGCACTGACTGCACATCATTCCATGCAGTAATCCCCCCTCGCTACATACAAGCGAAGCCAGACAGGTATACTCCATACATTTGTGCTGTGCACCCGTCGCACCCACCTGATTGCCGGAGAATGCATGCATGCACACAGAGGAAGCGGCAGCAGAGAGGGGGGTATTGTGACATCACAATCTCCATACAGCCTTATAATATGATGTGACAGCTGCTTTTAAGGCTTTCTGCTCACATTGGTTATTGCATGCAGAGGTCTTATTTCCTGCAATGGGCATGCATGCATGCATGCGTAGGCACTCAAGGTTAACCCGATTTATATTTTTTTTTTTACACAATTATAAATCCAATAGTACCTCTCGAGTCTCAACGTAATAACGACAGATCAAACTATGCATCCATTTACATAGCAGCAAATGCACGCCAGTGAAGGCCAAGATGATGAGATATTTGTTTTAAGGACGCATTTATGTTCCAAATGCCCCCCAAACAGGCTTAGGCTGCAGCTGGACTTACATGGTCTCCAGTACTCCTGTCGTTCCCAGACGGTAATGCAGATCGAGAAGACATGTTTTTTTTCTCGCCTTTCCCTGAGTGACAATCGCTGCGTGTTTTGAGTGAGCAGTTTTTATAGGCTCCACCGGCAGAATAACATCCTCAGATGCGACCCACCGTCCACAATCAATCTGCCTCTTCTCCAACCGGCCGAGCCGCGGTCGAGAGCAGACCTCTGCCTGTCATGGCAGGAATTGATATCCGGAGGGGGGTGTCCTCAAAGCAGCTGCATCTTCCATCCACCATGCACTTTGCAAAAAAAAAAAAAAAAATGGAGACCGCAAAACTCGGTCGATCAGCGATGCAGCAAATGCAAATCCGGAGCATGGAATAGGTGCTAAAATGCAGAGATGTTTGGCCGGAGCCCAGCGTCTCTGTGGCGACTATCCACCCTCTGCCTCATTGCTGCACAAAACAAACACGGCTTCTTCTGGATACGTGTAATCTCCGTCGATCATAACGCGCACCTAGGCTACAATATATTTATATATATTTTAGCCCATCGACGCCGATTGCAACACGCCCTCTTTTCAGCAGCTCGCAGGAGACACAGCCAAATGTGCAGCGAAGAAAAAGGCCGAAGTGGTGAGAAATCGGTATTCTCGGTGGCTGTGTTGCGCTGCATCACTAAGCCACGAAGAAGAAGGAGCACAGAGTACAGACAGGACTAACAAATTTAAAAGCATCAGAAGCCTTGATCATCAACCCCGCATCCATGCCCTTGAAAGCAGGAGTAAAAGTCAGATCTGAACATTAGCTGTGCCCGACCCCCAATCAGAACATTATGCACCGTGCAATAGTACAATATTAAAAACATTGTTTTAAAAATAAAATAAAGACAATTAATAGTGACGTGTTGCATGCAAACAGAGGCAACACGTTTGAACTGCAGTATTAAATACACATTACAGCATTCAAATCCATAGCCTCTAAAATGAATTCTGAGTGAATAATCAGATAATATTATAATAGACCTGTAATAGGCTAGTAATTTAAACTAGAGTTAAAATCACACTGTTTTGTGTGTGTGTGGGTACTATGTACATTCAATTATTTGATTAAATGATTTGTACTGGTCCTATTATTTTAATTTGGAAAGAAAATCTCCACACTTCCTGTCTGATTTGTCTGTCTTTACTTTTAGATTACACCGTCAGACAAATTCAATCAGGGGCGTCACTCGGTTTCATGGAAAGGGGGGCTTAGTCCCAAGGACAGGGCTGGGCAAACTGGGTCCTGAGGGCTGGAGTCCTGCAGGTTTGGGATGTTTTCCTTCTACAACACAGCTGATATATGATCAGTTCATCAGCAAGCTCTGCATAAGCCTGATAATGATCCTGTTAATTGGAATCAGCTTGTGTTGGAAGAGGGAAACTTTGAAAACCTGCAGGACTTCGGCCCTTGAGGCCAGAGTTTGCCCACCCCTGCCCTCGGAGATGCACAAATGGACAGATATAAAACAAATACAATAATGTGTAAAAGTCAAAGTCATCATTAGACTTGAAGTCTAATTTCAGTCAGTATTTTAATATGGTACACACACACATGAAGCATTTTTATCAAATCAACCAAAAATATACATTATATATGTATGACAATGTACACATTGTCAACTGTGTACTGCTACAAAAAAAAAGTAGCTGTGTTATCATAAAGTGAGTTTATCATTTTCAATTAAGATACATTGAATGAATTATTAACTGATCAACAGAGAGGCCAATGACATGAATTTGGCCCAAAGCACAGTAACTGTCTGCTCCCAAATACTTCTTAAGTCACATGGTACCTTTCATAGCATATGTGACTAGAAGAAAAATATTACTCAATGACTTCTAAATTAAATATGAAAGTAATATTAAAGTGTGAATATTTTTAATTTCAGGTTTAAAAAAAAAATGCTTTTCGCCATGCCTATAATTGAGATCTTTCAAAGTTTTTAACCCCAAATTATTTTGCTTACGCTGTAAGTTTTATTTACTAAATTTAGTCATCTCTAATATGTAAACATTTATTTCCGTACTTTGTAGGTGTCTTTAGTGCTTTTGTGTTTTGTTTTTTTGCTTTAAAATATTGTACTTTTAATTATGTAAAACAGAATGCGTAGCCTTGTGTATAACATGTGCTATAACTAAATATCTCCACTTTCTGTTCATTACTCTCAAGTTAAATTAAATGATGCACCTTGACTGACATGTTTCAGATTCATAATATTAAATCCATATAGAGTTTTATATGATTTTTAGACTCTCACTGTCTACACTCATGTCTCCAGTAGGTATCGCTTCACACTTGGTCTCTCTACTCATTGTGCTGTTTCCTACAATTCAACATGGGTGGAGGATTAGTATTGTCAATTATATTGTTATCATCATCAACTGACGACAACCATAAGTGAATGATCTTTTTACTTTAGCGTGAATTCAAGCATAAAGTTCCCTCTAAAAAACAGCTTCATCTGTATATCAGCCAGGAACTTCACATGCATTGTAGAGTAATTATTAGACGATACAGTATGGGACTTTCTGCTGTTAGCTGGGCCGTGGTAGCCTGGCAATAGTCAGATTGATTTGTGCTTCACTCGAGGGAGTTCTCCACAATATCAGTCTGGGACTGCTCCACGTTGATTTCCTTGGGAAAGCCGGGGCATGTTGTACAGTACAACACTTGATTGGACGAAGTAGAATCGTGTGCACGTCTACCTAACTTTTGTTTCGACCAATCACGGCAAAGGATGAAAATGTCGTCACCGACATGCGACTGTTGTGACTAGCTGATATCATGGCGTTGAGTTTATGTTGTTGGTTTTGCAATGTTGATATGTGGATACAAGAGACTTAATTCAGCTAGAACAGAATTAATTGTAGCGTCTACGCGTTCGTCCACCAGTGTCGCCATGTTTTCTTTGTTTCTACCCACGGCTTCGGCGCTTCTTGTTTTCATCACAGCAGCATATCCCGCCCCAAAATACAATGTCGCTCTGTGATTGGTCCGAACCACCAGTGGTTCGTATCGGTGGAAATCAATGGGAGCGGTACAAGATGGATTCTCGGGAGTTTGTAAACTCACAAATACCGCGAGAATACATCTTGCGAGAGCAAGGTTAGGGCTGTGGCCACAGCTAACTAATTGTTACTACCAGCAGACAGTGATGATGACTTACTTTTTTCTTCAGAAACTTCCTTCCTCATGTCCATCATGACTCCCTTTCTCGGCCGTGATAGACAGTGGACGCTAATACCGGCAGGTTAGGAGCAAGCAAACAAGCAGGAAAACATGCAATGGATTATCAGTAATAAGGAAGTTCAAGTGGAATGGATTAGAATTGGATACCAAAACATGACAAGCGCTCTCGCTATCTACAGTACTATTGAAGTGAAGGAAATCAATTAATTTCTGATCATATCACTTGGCACCAGGACACCCTAGGCCGAAGTTCGATGATCGACTATGTAGTCCTGTCATCGGATTTGCGGCCGCATGTTTTGGACACTCGGGTGAAGAGAGGGGCAGAGCTGTCAACTGATCACCACCTGGTGGTGTGTTGGCTCCGATGGTGGGGTAAGATGCTGGTCCAACCTGGCAGACCCAAACGTATTGTGAGGGTCTGCTGGGAACGTCTGGCAGAATCGGGATGATGCGGGGGACATTGAGTCCGAGTAGACCATGTTCCGCACCTCCATTGTTGAGGCGGCTGATCGGAGCTGTGGCTGTAAGGTGGTTGGTGCCTGTCTTGGCGGCAATCCTCGAACCCGCTGGTGGACACCTGCGGTGAGGGATGCCGTCAAGCTAAAGGAGGAGTCCTTTCGGGCCTTTTCGGCCTGTGGGACTCCGGAGGCAGCTGACAGGTACCGGCTGGCCAAGCGGAATGCAGCTTCAACGGTCGCTGAGGCAAAAACATGGGAGGAGTTCGATGAGGCCATAGAAAACGACTTCCGAACGGCTTTGAAGAAATTTTGGTTCGCCATCTGGCGTCTCAGGAGAGGAAAGCAGTGTGCCATTAACACTGACCTTGACTCGTGACGTCGTGAATCGATGGGGAGAATACTTCGAAGACCTCCTCAATTCCACCAATATGTCTTCCTTTGTGTCTTTTCTTTTCATTTGTGGATCGAAATACGCATTTGTAAATAGTTTTGGCACAATAATGGCCCCATAGCTCTCTCGCTCTCTGCCCGTTCTAACTCCATGTGACGAATTTCGGCATCAGTATATTCAGGTTCATAAACATACCCCCTTGGCTTAGTGCTAAAGACATTGTCTACGTCGTGAGTGTCGTAGTCAGAAATGGTATCGTGAGTTATAATTACGGTAGAACACGCGCGTCTGTCTGCTGAATGCAGCGTGCCACGCAGTAATACGAACAGAAAAATAGTGCCCGGCAGTAATGGAGTCTTGACTTTTTTCTAGTTTGCGGTTTTGTGATGCAAATTTATCACTCTTTTGAACACAGATTGTTTTTTAGAAGAAAACTGCTTTATTTCCGTGGCCCCAGCCAATTTGCTGGATTACTTTTGTCTCGACCAAAACCGGACCAGATCTCAGGTCACCGGACGCTTGTCACTGGTAAGTCAGTGCTGATTGCAAATCACTGTGGGTGAGGATGGCTCAGGATGCCATACAGATTCACATAAAAAATCCTGAACTATCCCTTTATTGTGTTGCGTGTCACAACCAATCTTCACCAAATTGATGTGCACATCGGTTCACATTTCCACTTTAGTCTAGGAAAAGGCTTTTCACCACCGTAAAATCCAAAATATTGGGGTTATCGTTTATATTTTCAGATCTATAGTATCAAATGCTTTTTTTAGATTTATAAAAATTCCAACAGTCCGTCCGTCCGTCTTCTTCCGCTTATCCGGGGTCGGGTCGCGGGGGCAGCAGCTTTAGCAGGGAAGCCCAGACTTCCCTCTCCCCAGCTCCTCCGACGGGACCCCAAAGCATTCCCAGGACAGCCGAGAGACATAGTCTCTCCAGCGTGTCCTGGGTCGTCCCCGGGGCCTCCTGCCGGTAGGACATGCCCGGAACACCTCCCCAGGGAGGTGTCCAGGAGGCATCCGAACCAGATGCCTGAGCCACCCGAACCAGATGCCTGAGCCACCTCAACTGGTTCCTCTCAACATGGAGGAGTAGCGGCTCGACGCTGAGTCCCTCCCGGATGACCGAGCTTCTCACCCTATCTCTAAGGGAGAGCCCGGCTACCCTGCGGAGGAAACTCATTTCGGCCGCTTGTATCCGGGATCTTGTTCTTTTGGTCACGACCCACAGCTCGTGACCATAGGTGAGGGCAGGAACGTAGATCGACCGGTAAATCGAGAGCTTTGCCTTTCGGCTCAGCTCCTTCTTCACTACAACGGACCGATACAGCGTCCGCATCACTGCAGACGCTGCACCGATCCGCCTGTCGATCTCCCGCTCTAACCTACCCTCACTCGTGAACAAGACCCCAAGATACTTGAACTCCTCCACTTGGGGCAGGATCTCATCCCCGACCCGGAGAGGGCACTCCACCCTTTTCCGACTGAGGACCATGGTCTCGGATTTGGAGGTGCTGATCCTCATCCCAACCGCTTCACACTCGGCTGCGAACTGCTCCAGTGAGAGCTGGAGATCACGGCTTGAAGAAGCCAACAGCACCACATCATCTGCAAAAAGCAGAGATGCAATGCTGAGGCCACCAAACCGGACCCCCTCAACGCCTCGGCTACGCCTAGAAATTCTGTCCATAAAAGTTATGAACAGAATCTGTGACAAAGGGCAACCTTGGCGGAGTCCAACCCTCACAGGAAACAAATTCGACTTACTGCCGGCAATGCGGACCAAACTCTGACATCGGTCGTACAGGGACCGAATAGCCCGTATCAGGGGGCTCGGTACCCCGTACTCCCGAAGCACCCCCCACAGGACTCCCCGAGGGACACGGTCAAACGCCTTCTCCAAGTCCACAAAGCACATGTGGACTGGTTGGGCGAACTCCCACGAACCCTCGAGGACCCTGCTGAGGGTGTAGAGCTGGTCCACTGTTCCACGGCCGGGACGAAAACCACACTGCTCCTCCTGAATCCGAGTTTCGACCTCCCGACGGACCCTCCTCTTCAGCACCCCTGAATAGACCTTACCTGGGAGGCTGAGGAGTGTGATCCCTCTAAAGTTGGAACACACCCTCCGGTCCCCCTTCTTAAAAAGAGGCACTGTCCCCGATGTCCACGCGATGCTGCAGAGACGTGTCAACCACGACCGCCCCACAACATCCAGAGTCTTTAGGAACTCCGCGCGGATCTCATCCACCCCCGAGGCCCCGCCACCGAGAAGCTTTCCAACCAACTCGGCGACTTCGACCCCAGAGATAGGGGAGCCCACCTCAGAGTCCCCAGACCCTGCTTCCTCAAAGGAAGGCGTGTCGGTGGAATTGAGGAGGTCTTCGAAGTACTCTCCCCACCGATTCACGACGTCCCGAGTCGAGGTCAACAGCACCCCATCTCCACTATACACAGTGTTAACGGCGCACTGCTTTCCTCTCCTGAGACGCCGGATGGTGGACCAGAATTTCCTCGAAGCCGTCCGGAAGTCGTTTTCCAACAAACAAATTCCAACAGTAATTTTTTTAATTATCTATGCAAGTAGATATTGCTTCTATGAGGTCCATGACTGCCATTGAGGTGGTCCGTTTTTCTCTAAACCCATATTGATTTTCACTTAACCCCTGGGCGTTATTTTATTTTGAAATGGCTTGGTCAGAACCAACAAAAAGCCCAAAAATGGTCAAATAACGCCCAGGGGTTAAAAGCTTATGTTTCTCAATAAAATTGTCCAGTCTATATGAAAAAAAAATTCTAGAATTTTTGAGAATTGTGGCAGCAGTGATATTTGTCTATAATTAGTGAATATGTGTCTTCTCAATTTTTATGAATAGGAATAACTTTTTCCTTTTCTATTCCCTTCATCATCATCCATGCCTTATTTATTTTGTGTGACTTTTGTTAATGGACAATGTTTATTGTATAGAGAGATAATGGTGGAATGAAATGCACTGTATGCGATATTAGGATCATCGTTTGAATAGACCTCAGACCAATTATGTTTTTCTAAATCCAATTTAAAGGCAGCCATAGAGCGTTGTGTCCTTAGTCTTGTTTCTGATGTGTAATTTATTGTTGATTTTATTTTATTTTTTAATTTTTTAATCAAAATAATCTTGGAAAATTGCAAAAACCGGAAGATGATCACTTATATCATTAATAAGAAGTCCACTTTCTAGTTTATGGTCAATTTTAGTTATGAATATGTTATCTAGTTATCTGTAGCTGCATCAATTGTTATTCTACTAGGTTTCATAATTACAGGGAATAGACTATTACTATACATTGTATTTATAAAATACGTACAATATAATTGATGGCTATTTGTTGAATTGCTTAAGTCTTAAAATGTCATCCAATGTTTTTGTTGTTGTTGCTCTGTTTATTCGTCTGCCTAATGTAAACTAGACTGTCTGCATTTCAGTGATGTAATACCTAAAATAGACACTAGAGGTGAGCAATATGTAAAGTAACAAGTCACTGGTGGCTGGGTAGGTGTAAAATGCTGTCACAGTCAACGTGCAGTCATCCTTTTAAAAAAAAAAAATTTTAAATCTGTAACGCGAAAGAATAAAATGCCTTAAAAATACTCTATTTAATTTGCCTTATTATTATATATTATATGGTCAACTGCTCCAAGTTTATAAATGCACAATCACTACCCTGGCGTATAATGTAAGTGTACAATTTGAAAAAAATAAACTGTTGATTAAAAAAAAAAAAGAGGAAACCAATTGGTTTTCATTATTAAATGACAATGTTTTATTTTTGTGTACCTTAAATTACTCTTTTTCAAAGCAAAAATACATTTTATCCGAGTACTTGAGTACTAATTTTCAGTCGAGTATTCAAATGCTAAAATACATTATATTTTGATTGAGACTTTTTTTCCCCTGGCCACTGAATTTTTTGTTTCATTTTATTTATCTCTTTTTTTTTTATTCATTTTATTGTGTGCTATATGCAAAATGACTTTTATGAGCAAAAAAATATAGTTGCTATTAATTTCAAGCAATTTTAAGGAAATTTGCTACAATTGGGATATATGTCTTAAAAAAATCTCACAGTTTTTTTTTATATAAAAAATGTATTTTAATGTATCATAAGTACAAATGGTATCAGCACTTGGTATCGGTATCATGGTATAATATTTGAGAATCAGTATCGATCTCAAAAAAGTAGTATCGAACATCCCTAATGGTAATTTTAAATGGCCATCAGGTGGCAGCAGAGTATAAGAGAGGGCCATGTTGCAACAAAGCTCTTTTTGTCAGTGTTTTCACCAGGAATGTGAATATTGACAAAACATAGCTATATTCTAAAGTTAATTGCTGCAAAACGGAAACAGATACAAATATACTTTTTCCTGATGAAAAAAGAGACTCTAATCTTTCTTTTGGTAGGTTCCATGTTTTTATAGCAATTGAACACAATATTCTGTGAACCTTCCAAAATCAGTCAAAATCCAGTATAACAGTCGGGAGCGAAGGGGGTTGCTTCATTGAAAATGGCTTAGAGTGAATGAGTTAATGAGCTCTTCTTGCGAGTTGCGTATATCCAGCGGCCTTGTTGAAGTTATTGCCTTCAATTAACTTGTTCTTCTACGTCTCCTTCAATGCATCTCGAAACCTGAATGCTTTAACCTCAATAGTTGTGAAGTCTGCTTTTCTTCATATTTTACCATTATGAATATGGTTGGTTCATTTTATTCGATCAGTCAATCAACAGAAATACAGCAAACAAGCCAATTGAAAAGGTGTAAGGTGAAGCGATGGCTTATCTGGCCTTTTACATTCCATAACATACATAACAGTAATTAATAACCACAACACGTAAACACAAGATTCTTCATCTCAAGTCATGAAGAGAAACAAAACAAACACAAACTTGCTTCACAAAACAAAACATTCTCCCTTGTCAGGTTGATAAATTTTGTCACACATTTTTACACTTGTTTAATATATTTGTTAATCACGTTGAGTTGTTGTTTTGAGTTGACCTGTGAAGGTGCCTACTCGTGTATATTGTTGCTTTCACGAATTTTATTAGTTAAGAAAATGGCACATGCATTTTCTTTGGGGGGGGGGGGGGGGGGGAGGGGGGTTCACGGTGGCACATGCATCTGGCACAAGGGGTGTTCCCCCAACTGCAGAATTCACCCCAGTAGAGGATCTGCCACTTTAAATAGGGGAGGGCCATAATATATAATATAATATTTAAAAAAAAAGAAAAAAAAAAGGTGGAGGCCATATTGGATAAGATCCCCAGGGGATATGACCACTCATTTTGTCCCATCTTCTGAATTGTAGCCTACAAATATTCAAAATTCTTATTCCATATAAATACCTGATTATTATTTTTGTGTTTGTAATGTGTGAAATGAAAAACTAAATGAAACCAAATGCAATTTAATAATAACCTAAAATAAAATACAAGGGAAGTTGGAATTTTGCAAAGCGGAAGAGAACCCCAAAATTTCTTGACAATAATAGCCTATGTTCTATGTAGCCCCACTAGTCTAAATACGGTATTTTGGTTAATATTGCATTAGTGGAATACGAGTCAAGCAGCAAAATCCAGCAGTTTTTATCAATACCAGAAGGCAGTTATTTTGCCACTTTCTGTCAAGTGAAAATGACAGTTGCTCAGGTCTCAAGTAACAACCAATCACAGCTCAGCATCAGAGAACAGGTGAGTTGTTGTTGAATCACATTAAATTGTTATGCAATTTGTACATTATTTGCACAATATGATATACAACTAAATCATAACATTTCAAAATATTTAAATTAATGAAAAAGTGATTTGTTGGGTCTATGTATTTAGCTTGATTAATAATTCTTATAGTTCTATTCTGTAGCTTAAAAATAGGATAAGAATTTTTCTCATATGTATTTCCCCAAGTTCAATAGTTTAAAATTATATATAATGATCTTTTATATATATATATATATATATGCCCTGCGATTGGCTGGCAACCAGTTCAGGGTGTACCCCGCCTACTGCCCGAAGCCAGCTGGGATAGGCTCCAGCGCCCCCCGCGACCCTTGTGAGGACTAAGAGGTTAAGAAAATGGATCGGTGGATATATATATATATATATTTCTAAACATTCACTACCATTCTCTGGTAATGAGGGCCAAACGTGTAGAAAATTGATGGATGAATTGATTTATACTTTTAGACGTAAAAAAACTAAACTGCTGTGAACTGTTGTTTAAGTTAATTGTATCATTCCCCCCCACCCCCGTCACATACCCTCTAGATGTCAGAAGTGAGCTTGCAACTGCACACCGATGGCTCCCCTGTTTGGTTCTGCAGGTGTCCACAGTCCTTTGGAGCACTCTTGTGACACATTTTTTATTTGTTGTGAAACTTAAACAGCAGAAATAATTGAACGAAAGGGGTTTAGGTCATACAGATTGTACTGACAAGTTTGAGAAAATACAAGCAAGTTCATGTGTCAAAGGGGTTGAAGGGAACAATTGTTAAATTGGGGAGGCTCTGCAGAGCACTGTCAGCAGGAGGGCAGAAGGATGTGGAGTCATTAGGCTGCAACTTAAATGCTTTCCTGATGAAAGATTGATTGTGGTTCAGGGAAGGGTGAGGGAGTTTGTGATGCATTTATAACTCTCCTCATGGGTGATTTGCAATTGCAAGTGTTAAAATTTTCTAAAGAAGACAAGGCTCAAAGAAGAACAACATTGTTTGCTGTGATTCAGGGCTGACCGATTTGGCCTAAAACTCACCTCAGGTTATAAATTAAATCCTCTCATTGCTAAGGTATATTTCACGATATAAACAAAGTGTTAAAAGTATCATCCATGTATTTCTGAATGGGTTGTATAACCCTTTAACAAAGCTAAATTGACTAGAAAATAAATGAATAAACATGTCAATAACAAAAACAGGAACCAAGATGTCATTTTGAGATGATTTACTGTATAAATCTTAAAACGCCAAATTAAAATTCATCACTCTTTTGTGCAAACAAACAAAAATAACATTGCTAATATTATGAAGATTTAATATATATTAACAAACATACTTTGGACCTTATAGACTCTTCCTCCTGGCTGGCTGACAATGCGATAAAGTACTCAGACATTTACGTTTTTTGTTGTTGTTTTTTTACCTGACCTTTCCTGTCTAGGTGCGCATTAAATTACAGTATTTTCCCGACCATAAGGCACACCTAAAAGTTTAAAATTTTCTCAAAAATCGACGCCACACATAATAAGAGGTGCGCCTTATGTGTTCCAAAATCGGTAATTGTTGTGTGCGACATCAGTAAGGGCTCCTTTTGACTGACTGACTACGTTTACATGCAGACAATAACCCTTTTAAACGCCAAATATTGGCAATATTCAGGTTTTGTAAGGCCATATAAACACGCGCAATAACCCGAATATGCTCTTATTCGGGTTACCCCTTCCATAACCTGAATTTCTGCTCATATAAACGGAATCAGAGGTGGCAAATCCAGGTCCAGAAAGTAAGGACCCTGCCAGAGTTTGGCTTTAGCCCCTAATGATAGCTATCTAGCTAGCTAGCTCCCTAGCAGGTAAACGAGCACTTTGGGAGCTAGCTAACTAGCACCTAAGGCTAAAGCCAAACTGTGGCAGGATTTTTACTTTTTGGACCTGGATTTGGCACCTCTGTTTGGAATACCTTGATTGAAGGGTGCATTGTTTTTTGCTGTGCGCATGCTCTCTATTTTCTTTCTATCTTCTTTTTTTCTTCTACGCTTATTTTAATTCACAAAGAATCTTGGTCTTTGTCGTAATGACTTGTACGCGCAGCTCCGTCCCACTCACTAAAGGAGCCTTGCTTGAATACATTGATTTCTCCGCTGCATTTTCACATTATTTTTGTGTCTCTAAAATCCCTGATTATTATTTTTGTGTTTGTAATGTGTAAAATGAAAAACTAAATGAAACCAAATGCAATTTAATAATAGTATACTCTACGGCGAAAACGCCACAGTTTTGTGCTTATTATTCAAATATATAAATCCGTGCTTCTGGCGTGTAACCCACCGGAATTACTCAAGCTGAGGGAAACACAGGGGCGGATTTAAGAAATCTGGGGCCCTAGGCCAGTGGTGGCCAAGTTTGGTCCTCAAGAGCCCTATCCAACTTGTTTTCCATGTCTCCCTCTTTCAGCGCAACTGAATCTAATGATCAGCTAATCAGCAAACTTTGCAGAAGCCTGATAACGATCCTGATCATGAATCAGATGTGTTAGTGGAGAGAAACATGGACAACAGGCTGGATAGGGGCTCCGGAGGACCAAACTTGGTCACCCCTGCCCTAGGCAAAGGTAGCCATGGGGCCCTTTCGAATGAGAAGACTGATACATATATTTTAAATAGGGATGTTCAATACCGCTTTTTTCCCCCAGACCAATGCCAATACTCAACTGTTGAGTAGTCACAGATACTGATACCAGATACGATACCACTAGTACATAAAAATTCCCTCCCCCCAAAAAGACAGATAATTTTAAAGGCAGACATATGAATCCCAATATAGTACTTTTCCTCAAAATTGCATGACATAATTTTGTAACTCTCACAGCACATCACAGTATAAGGCTTCTTATTCAGTGAAATACTCAAGTGCTAATGTAGAAATTTGAGGACTTTGTCTGCTCCGCTGTATCTCTGAGGCAAATACTGCACTCTTTACTTCACTAGTGTACAGTGCTCAGCATAAGTGAGTACACCCTCTTTGAAAAATAACACTTTGAACAATGTCAATTAACACAAAAACAATTTCCAAAATGATGATAAGACGTACTTTATATAACATCTGTTTGACTTATAACATGAAAGTAAGGTTAATAATATGAATTAGAGAACAACATTTTCAGTTTTACTTAAATAAGGGTGTTGCAAAAATGAGTACACCGCACAGAACGTCTCTGGAGCAAAGCCCAAATTTTAGACTATACAAGCGTCTACAGATGAGTTTCATTATTCATTACACAGGTATCAAGCAGACAGTTGATAATAAATGGGTGTAACTTAAAGAAAACACTATCCCATTTATTTTTGTATTCATTGAGGTGTTGTTTAAAATGTTACTTTTCAAAGGGGGTGTACTCTTTTTTTACGCTGAGCACTGTACATTATGTTGCTGGTTACTTATTAACCCATTCCTGCTCAGCAAAAACCATGTACGCACCCCCAAAATGATGATTTAAAGTGAAAGAATATTCCTTTGCGGGGTGACGTAGCCAGGGTAGTGACGTACATGTCCTAAATGTTCTAAAAATAGCAACCGTAAACTGCAACGATAACGGGGCCTCCCAAGTTCAGTGAGTTGAAGTAATACTTATCAATACAGAGGACATGTCACCAGCTGAACAGCTACTCACGACTTTTGCGTTGCCAACAGGCGTCAATTTTGTTGTTGCTGCTGCAGGCTATAAGTCGCCATAGACGCAATTCGCAAATAATTTTTGGTAACTTGGCAGTAAACTTTTTGCTTTCCTCATTTTTTTCGGCCCCACTGGGATAACTTCGTTTAATTTTTTACGTTTCTTCTCAGTCTCGCTAACTGCCGTCACTTCGCGCCCTTCCGCTCTGTTTTTGAGCATGCGCATGCGCACTTAGCGCAGTAAGATGGCCTGATCCATTAGTGGAAATTGAGGGGAGGGCCCAAGAGACATACGATACAAGAAGCCTTTTACTGGCATTTTAGCAAAATGATTTGGATCAAAAACATAATTAATGTGTGTAAATAAGTAAAAACTATATTGGCTATTGGTGTATGAGGAATTTTATGGGCCCCTTTAGTAACGTGAGGCCCTAGGCAACTGCCTAGGTTCACCTAATGGTAAGTCCGCCTCTGGGTAAACAAAAATGACTCTCGCAGCAAAGAACCACACTTCTGGAGCGAGGAAGAAACTGACTACTTTATTTAGCGTGGTGAGTGATATAAATGTAATGTCTTTTATTGACCGTAGAAAGTTAAAAGCAGAAATCAAAAAGCCGGCATCATTTCTGAGGAGTGGCACAGTAACAAGACTGACTCTGACAATACTACAATGACGAGAGGGGACCTGCCGTGTTTGATCAGCAAACTTTGACGGAGAACTTGCCCAGGCGTTCGTTTCTGATACAGAAGATGAGGACTTTGAGGGATTTGTGGCTGAGGATTGATCAAAAGTAACGTGAGTACATTGTTAAATACTTCAACTACAACCAAACTCACTGTTTACATTGTTAAATACTTCAATAAAGTACAACCGAGTTTTGCTCCACTGCCTTTTAAAAAACATACGCTAGCATGCATGCTAGAGTATTTTTTTTGCGTGAAAGCATGTTACCGCATGTTTTAAGCTGCTGTATGTTTTACCATGCCTGCGCTCAATAATACGGTGTGCCTTACATGTATGTGCTAATTACAGAAATAGCACCCATAACTGAGACTGTGCTTTTTAATACGGTGCGCCTCATGTTCAGAAATTAAAAACCCTGCCAGTTTGGCTTTAGTCCTCGTGCTAGCTTGCTAGCTCCCTAGCAAGTGAACAAGCACTCAAGTAGCTAGCTAGCACCTGGGACTAAAGCCAAACTGTGGCAGGCTAGGTAGCTCCCTAGCAGGTAAACAAGCACCCGGGGAGCTAGCTAGCTAGCATCTCGGGCTAAAGCCAAACTGTGGCAGACCAGCTTGCTTCCTAGCAGGTAAACAAGCACCCGGGGAGCGTGGTGTTTCACAACTCGAAATTTCACGATAGCTTAACGGTTAGCATATTGCGTCTTCTCCTGTTCTCTCGTCTTGCTTGGTGTGTCGCATGAGTACAGTTAAGTAGCTCCTCGTCCTGTTGTGATAACAACACCTGTCACAAATATAGATTATTCGCCGCCATGGAGGTAAAGATTAGTGAGTTTGGTGAAAAGCTCTGCACAATGGAAAGACATTTTTCAGCCGCGCTAGCTATCCAGCCGTAGTTTGTAGCTAGCTGGTACTGTGCAACATAGCTTAGCCATGATCATTGCCACGATAGTAATAATAATAATAATAAATAAATAAATAAATAACCAGATTAATTTAATATCCATAAATTCAAAGCTGGCGGAATTTACTACACAATGGACAGGTTATGCTTCAGGTCAGCCCAACCTCACAACAATGTGGAAATATGCAGTCAAAGCAGAGAGAGCTCCTCCAGATAGTGCATAGGTCATGTCTGTGTTTAGACTTCTATTCACCTTCTACAGACAAGACAAGCCCTATTTGCAAGTCTGTGGCAGTCAGTTTACTCTAAATCTGACCACAGTTTTGGGGTTTCCTGCAACACCTCTTCCTGGTGGGGTAAAGGACACAACCTGCTTACGTAAATAAGCTCAGGGAGAAGGCACAAGGAGCCAAAGGTGAGCCGCCTGTTGCCATATTTCACAAGAGGAACCATTGTTTAACTGCAAGCTTAATCCTTGAAATGCAAAGTATAGTTTCCCTCTTTGCAAAATGGCAGGAGAGAAATGTTTAGCAAAGCAAAGTGGGGGATGCTTCTTCACAAACAACAATGCCACTTTTGTGTCACAAAAGGGTTCATTCTTAGCCACTACATGGTCATGGCAGCATACAGCGAATGTGTCAAGTCAGAGACAAACATTCTTCCCTAATAAACACAATTTGAGTGTGTATGTTTGTAATTAAACTATATTTTCAATTATAACAGCTCAGTCACTCACTAACTGTCACCCTCCTTGTTTTTGTGCAGTTAGGAGCATATTCTCCTGTGTGCTTCCTGTGCTCAACAAATGGCCGGTAATGCTCACCAACTACCCAATGGCTGTTGCATTCTTGTCCGTTCTTACGTCCTTGTCATTTCATGAAACGGTCAAGTACTGTTCAAATTCAAATTACTAATAAACCAATAACGGACGAAATATCCGGATGTTGTTCTTGTCAGCTATCTTAACTCTTTTACTGTCAAAGACGTTAAATGACGTTCTGCAAAAACCTACGGAGGAGCGCCAAAGACGTTAAAAGACGTCCTCCCATTTTTTTTTTTTGAAACGGGTGCTGGGAAGGCTTGCGGAGCTGTCCTGAAAGTTTTAAGCAGGTCTCGTGAGCCTAATGACTATTTTTGGCCCCTAGAGGGCAGCGATGACTCTCTTTTGACAAGATCGGGTGGGCGTCAGTAGAGGCGGAGCTAGAGCGTCGAGCAGGAGATCAGAATGGAAGACAAAGGAAAAATGGCGGCCGGTCGCGAGGAGCTCACGCCAGAGCCGTTTTTTTCAAAGACCAAAAGCATCGCTAAAAGAGCACATTGTTGACGACGATGATCATCATCGATGATGAAGATGATAGTGACTCCGTGGTTGGAAAGCATTGACGCGGCAGTAGAAGAGGTTAGATGGAGCTAGATGGAGGAGGGAACGGGCAATGGCGAGCGTTTGCAAGCAGCTCTACACTTACAAGACAAAAGGCATCAACCAACGCTAAAAGAGTACATTGATGACGACGATGGTCATCATCGATGATGATGGAGGTGAATCCGAGCCTGACGGCGAAATTGGAACCGCTGACGCGGCGGCTATGACGGTGTCGTAACGCGGAGCGCAACCGAGCACGCACAGGCGGACGTTCGATCGGACGACGGAGAGTGCCCCGAGTCCAATGCATATTCATCGGAGGAAGTGTGTACAGTCTGCTACTTGCTTTTTATTCCCCGAAAAAAAAGGCCGTCAAGAAAGTGTAACGTTTGCACGCAAAACGGACCAATGCGAAAGTGAAAGTAAACTGTGTGCGAGTCCTGGCGTCTCCTTGTACGCAGGAGAGCGTTACAAAAAGAAAAACTGTATTTGAAACATCCACATAATTGTAAGTAGTACCACAGTTGCACACATTTGTAAATAGTTTGCGAAATTGTTTTGTCAAATTGTTACACTGTTGAATGGAAATAAACGCATTTTGCAATCAAAAAACACTTTTTCATTGTTGGTGAAAGCGTTTTACAGAAGTAAAGCACTATTTAGGTGTTTGTGGCATCATTCATGGACAAAAAGAAGTGTACAATTCACTAGAGTGCATGAAATAACATTGTTTCACAAAAAGCTCTTTTTCTCCGTTTTTTGTTTCAAAACAGAGAATTTCGGTGAAAGTAACCATTTTCTATTGTTGATTACTGAAGAACGGAATAAGGTAGAAACTTTTTTTTCTGATGAAAGATGAGAGTCCAATCTTTCATTTGGTAGGATGTGTGTTTCCATAGTCCAAACACAACATTTTTTGTGGACCTTGAAAGATCACTCAAATGCTTAAATCGGCTGGCACTGGCGACAACCCGTTTTTGAAAACGTCTGGCAGTCAAAGAGTTAAACCAAAGATTCATCAGGTGGATATTTGGGACGTTTTGGCTAGGAAAATATCCCAAGATGCATTACCTGCTTTTATCACAGAAATACATTTGAGTTTAGGGTAGGGGAAGGAGGATAACAAGTACACATCTGCTCCAATTTACAAAGAGACCTGCATTCTTAGAAAGAAAGTTTTTAGAAGAACGTATTGGGTAAATTCACAAGATCGTACTCCGCATTCTTCCTATTGAGAAATGGCCTATGTGTTCCTACAAAGAATGTCAACATTCAATCATAATTTGTAAAACAAATAAATAAATAAATAAATAAATAAATAAATAAATAAATAAAAAATAAAAGATTAATAAATAAAAGTAAAAATATGTGACACCCCCCCCCCCCCCCAAAAAAAAGAGCAAGAATGGACACAAGAAAAAAAAAAAGGCATAACAACATGAAACAAAACAAAATATAATCCAGACAAAAACACAGATTATGACGTGGAGTCGTAGATATGTTTGGGGATGCTCCACTAAATTGTTGTTACAGATTCCACTGGTTGTGATGTTGTGTTTTGTCCTATTTGGCAAAACTATTGAGAGCCACCAGCATTGGCGCCGCAATCTTCTCTATGCTGTCATGTTGACCGTTAATCACAAAACTGGACTTTTTAAAACAATATGCATATATATTTATTTTAAGAAATGGTTGGAAAAAAATTTCACTTCCTGTCTGTTTTGTGTCTAATAAGCTTGCTGACAAGAACAATGTTTTACTGAATTGTTGGGTCAGTGCTGCTACCATTTGACTTTTAATTCTCTTGCTACTGATGTTTATTTTTACTGTAGTTTGACAGTTTGGCCATTTCTAAGGAGCAATGATTTCAATGCTCATAAAAGTTGTCTTACGCTGACAAAATCTGCCCCCACCTACGACCTGACATCTTCTGACATCTTCCTAAAATAATGGCCTAAGTCAATTTTCAGAAAAACTGAACTTAACTGACTGCAAACACACACACACACTTGACTGTGTATATATATATATATATATATATATATATATATATATATATATATATATATATATATATATATATATATATATGCATACATACATACAGTCAAGCCCAAAATTATTCATTCACCCGGCAAATTTAGGTTTAAAGTGTTCTTGTATTCAACCAGCAATTTTTCCTGAATTGTAAATGACACAGGTGTCTTACATAAGATAATAGGATGTTGTTCAAGAGGCATCACTGTGGGGAAAAAATATACCCTTAGCTCTTATTTGCATTTGAACAAAAAGTGGCGCGTCCAAAATTATTCATACCCTTTGCAAACTGTTGAATTCTTTTGGAAAATCCAACATTTTAAACTATTTCTGTCATGTCTGGGAAGATCTGGTTTTGGTTGAGGGTCCCGATTGGCCCTGAGTGGGTTCCTGCCCTTCCGCGGGTTGACCAATCCGGGCCCTCAGCCACTTATGCCTGGCCCCAGGTGTGGCTAGTTACCCCATTAGTGTGGGTGTATTTAGTTCCCGGGTGGTGATCAGTCGGCGTGGGATCATTGCCGCTTGTCACGGTCACCCCCGGAGATCTGTCTGTCACTTTGATTTTGTATCTTTTCAGTTCTTTGTTTATTTAACACTAACCAGTACCCCGGTTAGTGTTTTCTGTAAAATAAATTACGTCAGTCTCACCCGCACTCTGGCCGTGGTTCTCCTGCCTCCCTGCATTTTGGGTACTCCACTCCACACGCCGACAGACTCAACTCCGCTCCGTGGACGCACCATAACAATTTCAAATAGTTCAAACTGTTCTTAAGCATCCTAATTATCCTGATTGATTCGGAAAAGCTTTTCGAACGAGCCTGACAATGAACACAAGCCTGACACAGACTGCTGACAGGACGCATGCGCGAGATGCTGTGATTATCGCGAGACCTACAGCGAGACCGGGAATCCCCAACATGGCGGCGCCCTGCTGCTAAAATAGAATTAGCTCTATTATACTAAACTAATCCGAATTTAACCATCATATATCTTGCCTTTCTTTTTTTTTCTTCTCTTTTTCATCCGACAGATTTGGAATACCACCCAACGTGGAGGACCTCGAACGCTTCATTGACGGTTATTTTTACAACTGCGCGATGGAGGATTCTTCCGTCGAGAAACCGTCGAAGAAACCCTCTAAAAAGAGAAAGAATGACTCAGCGACGGACACGTACGACCTAACCACTACGGAGGTTTCGGTCAGTATGCTGGAGTCCATAAATAAAAAAAATAGAGGTCCTCTCCCTAATCAGCGAGGACGTCAAAGAATTAAAGGTAAGCATGGAATTCTTCAGCCAACAGGTGAGTGATCTCCAACGCGATAATGCCGAGTTACACTCTACACTCGTGACTGTTTCAGCCGAGTTAGAAACCGTTAAAAAGGAAAATAAAATGCTAAAAGAAACTATTCTGGATGTTCAATCCCGTAGCATGCAGGATAATTTAATATTTTTAGGTATATCCGAGAATACCTCTGACAATCCAGAGGTTGAGATAAAAAAAATTATGACGACGTCGTTAAAAATTCCTCAGGAGATGGTAAATAACATCTCCTTTCACCGGGTACATCGGCTTGGAGCCCCTAGGGGCAACAGACCCCGTCCTATTATCGCCAAATTTGAGCATTTTAAACAGAAAGTATTTGTTAAAAGTAAAGGACGGGAGCTTAAAGGGACCTCATTTGGAATGAATAACCAATTCCCTAGAGAGATTAATGAGCGGCGAAAGGTACTGTTTCCTATAATGAAACAAAATAGGCAGGAGGGTAAACGGACTATGATGGTCGTTGATAAACTATACATCGATGGCCTACTATTCCGGAACCCCAACTCCACTCCCTGGCTGTTCTAATTGGCATTGATGGAACTAAACTTTGTTTGATTATTAGATGTATACATATACTGTATATGTGGTTATAAAACCTAAAATATGAATACTCATTATGTTTAGGCTATATTATAAATATAATAATAATACATAACTATATCTAAAGTATATTTAAACAAAAAATCTCGCTTGGGTTACCAGTTTCTGGAGTACTTTAATGCTGTTTAATTCCCCACTAACTTCTTTCACTTTCACCTCCCTACCCGTTTTTTCACTGCTATATTTACTTACACATTTCCTCATATTTTACACAAATTATATAAATCACCTAACTACTTTGATTCTATCCTATAACATGCCAATATTGACAAATGGCCTATGCAGATATATACACAGGACTGAGTCTATATTGTTTGTATGCATAAATTAGTTCTGGTTTCCTGGAATGTTTGTGGCGCTCGCTCACAGGCAAAAATAATAAAAACTTTAGACCATCTCTTAAAATTAAAAGCAGATATTTGCCTCCTGCAAGAAACCCACCTACAAAAATCTGAAGAAAAATTACTTATTGATAAAAATTTTAGCCAAGCATACTCTGCCCCTTATAACAGTAGACAAAGAGGAGTCTGTATACTCATACATAAGAATTTACTCTTTACTCTAAATAATACAATAACAGACCCAGAGGGCCGATACATTATTATTCAGGTAACTATATTTAATAAAATATATACATTTGGCAATTTATATGCCCCTAATAATGATGATCCGGCCTTTTTTTTGAATTTTTCTCTCAGCTGTTTGATTTAGCAGCGAACTCTACTATTATTATTGGAGGAGACTTTAACACAGTCTTAAATCCATTAATAGACCGTTCTAATAACACAACATGTATAAGGCGATTACAATCTACTAAAGTAATAGGGGAATATATGGATGATTTTGGCCTCGTTGACAGCTGGAGACTTAAAAACCCAAATAAGAAGGAATTTACTTTCTTTTCTGCTGTGCACCGGTCTTTTTCAAGAATTGATTATTTTCTTACAAATAACTCAAAAAAACTAAAACTGTTATAAAAATACATCCTATTATTATTAGCGACCATGCACCAGTCTCCCTTTCCCTACAAGTTGATTATACCTTTAAACCACCACCAACATGGCGTTTTAACATCTCTCTGCTAAACGATGCAGAGTTTGATAAAATTATAAGGAAAGATTGGGCAGACTTTTTGGAAATAAATGACTCCCCAGGCCTATCGCCATCTCTTCTCTGGGAAGCTGGGAAAGCAGTAATTAGAGGTAAAATTATATCATATTCATCTTATAAAAAGAAACAGGATCAAAAATTTGAAAAAGACTTGGAAGATAAAATTAAACAACTGACGGATGAGTATGTAATAAACCCAAATAACCAAATATGGACTGACTTACAAAATACAAAAATACAGTTAGACGATATGCTAACTAAAAAGACAGAGTTTATAATACAACAATTGAGATACAACAACTTTGAATATAATAACAAATCAGGTAAATTTCTTGCAAACCAACTTCAACGCAATCGGGAAAAATCTCTTATAACGACTATTAAAGGGACAACTGGGGAATGTACACAGTCACCAGAAGAAATTAATCAAATTTTTTATAACTATTATCGCAACCTATACTAACAAGCCTAACCCTGAGCATATTGAGGCATTTCTCAGTAGCTTAAATATGCCTCAGTTAACTACTGAATATAAAGATATGTTAGAGGCGCGACTTACTATAAACGAGTTGTATAGTGCTCTAGATAGTATGCCTAATGGCAAAGCACCTGGCCCAGATGGTTATCCGGCTATATTTTTTAAGCACTACTGGTTAATGCTTGCTCCACTATTCTTAAGAGTAGTAACAGAAATTAAAACTAATGGTTACATACGTCCACATATGAATACAGCAGCAATTAAACTTTTATTAAAGCCAGAAACCTTAACCTTATTAGCATGTCACAGCGGCATGATAAGAAGGCAGTTATTATATAATTGGATGCAGAAAAAGCTTTCGACAAAGTTAACTGGTCCTTCCTCTTTGCTGTTTTAAATAAATTTGGCTTTGGGAAATCATTTATCCACTGGGTGTCAGTATTATATGATTCTCCCAAAGCTACAGTTACTACTAATGGGATTATATCTAAGAGCTTTACTTTACAGAGAGGCACAAGACAGGGATGCCCACTATCCCCTTTATTATTTGTAATATTTATTGAGCCACTTGCATTAGCCATACGCCAGGAAAGAAGGATTCAAGGAATTCACTCTGGGGTAACAGAACATAAAATGAATCTATATGCCGATGATATTTTACTTTATTTAGAAAACTCGGCGATTTCGTTAGGGGAAGTATTTAACTTAATAACTAAATTCCCACAGTTATCAGATTATTCTATTAACTGGACAAAATCAACACTTCTACCTATTACAGAAAATTCATGGAACCCTGCAAGCCAGGACCCACACTACTCATTTCCTATAGGTAAAATACTTACCTAATTAAATTTTCACCTAAATTAACTGATTTAATTCATTTAAACTTCTCTCCACTTCTGGATAACATTCATAGTGACTTGGAACGCTGGAATAATCTTCCTATTTCTTTAATAGGATGAATAGCCACCATTAAAATGAAAGTTTTACCTAAAATAAATTATTTTTTCTCAATGATTCCATTTAAACCTACGGCTAACTGGTTCCAGTTGTTGGACTCAGCCGTTACAAAATTTTACTGGAATAAAAAAAAGCTAAGATTAGTCTATCTACTCTTCAGAAAAGTAAATCCAAAGGTGGTCTAGAGGCACCAAATTTTATGTACTACTATATAGCTAACCAGCTACAATATATCGTTCTATGGGCACAACCCAACAGAGACACTAACTGTTGGCTGGAACTAGAACAGAAGGATTGTAATAACCTCAGACTTGTAGATTTACTCTTTATTACAACATCGATTAAGCAACATAATTGTTTTAAAAACTCAATGATTTCCGCCGCCCTGACTGCCTGGTGGAAGGCATTAGAAATTACAAAAGCCCGAGTGGAGCCCTGTGGACTTTCTCCCCTATGGCATAACCCCGACTTTCGAATTAACAACCAATCGTTTTATTTAGGTGTGTGGGAGCAGAAAGGAATCACACATCTTCACCCTCTCTTCTCAGATAATATGTTTATATCATATACATCTTTGCTCCAAAAATACAAAATAACAAACGGAAATTTTTTACATTATCTGCAAATTAAAAATATGATAAAGAAACAAATTCCAACACTTCAGGGTACGCTCCAACCGCCTGGCTTAGCTAAAGATATTACCAAGCTTTCTCCGACAACAACAAAAAAACTTTCAAAAATGTGTCAAAAGGTCGTGGGGGGAGCGGGGGCTGTGGGCCGGTGGGGTGCCTGGTGGGCCTGCAGTGCCCCGTCCTGCTGCGTTGGGTTGGGGGCGCGGGCCGCGTTGGGGTGGGGGGCGCTCCTGCTCCGGGGTTTGCTCTCCGGCCGGTGGCCCCTGCGGGGCCCGGGGGTCGTCCTTTGGCGCGGCCGCGGCCTGGGGGGCCCTGAGGTGTTGCGCTTGCTCTGTCCTGGCGGGGGTCGACGGCTCCCCTCTTTGGTGGAGATTTTCATGCATGCTAGATCCACCACACCAGCATCTATCGAGACTCAGACACAATTTGTTTCTCCCTCAGGTCATTGATTCAGTGGAGGCTGGTGTCTGTGGATCTCACTCTACTTCGTCTGTCCTTTCTACCTTTCCTCAGTTTCTCCTTTGGGCCCTTGAGGTTTCCCTGATTTGTTGGAGTTTAGATGTCTCTGGGGTTGGTGAAGGTTAGTGGCCCGGTGGGTGGTGTCTGGTCGGTGCTTGGCTTCGCTTTTCTTTCTTTTCTTTGCTCCCCCTTCGGGTCTCCTGGCGGCCCCACGACTCTGGCTGGATTTTGTGTTCGGTTTAGGTGAACGGTATGGGAATTCTTTTTTTTTTTTTTTTTTCTCACGCACGCACGCACAAACACACATACAAAAAAAAAAAAAAAAGGGAGAACAATGATGATGACATTTCAAATGATCAATACTGAGATCTCCCAGAAAAAAAAAAAAAAAAAAGGATCGAGCAGATTCACCTCCAATGGGCACTAAGGGTTAATATTCGGATTCACTGCATGCCAGGGGGCTAATTCTACAGGTGCTGTCTCCCCCTGGCTGGGCGTGGGGTCTGCCCCTCTGTTGGCTGCTGGGTGGCGGCTGCGTCTTGGTCGTTCCCTGGGTCCCGTGGGGGGTGCTGCGTTGCGGGGCTCTCCCTGGTGTTCGGGGCGGCGCCGCCCCGGCGCGGTCCGTCGCTCTGGGCCCGGCGACGCGGTTCGGGGCCTGTGGGCCGCCGGGGTGCCCCGTGGTTCCCTCTCCCCTCCCCCTTCCTCCCCCTTGCTTCCTCTCCCTCTTCGCCTCTCCCCGCCCGTCCTCCGCCTCCCTGTCCCCTCTCCCTCGTCGCCCTTCCTCCTCCTCTCCCCCTCTCTCTGCGGCCCTGCTGCTGCCTCCTGCCCTCCCTGTCGTCTCCTTCCCCGTCCCCTCCCCCTCCCCTGTCCGCCTTCCTCCCCCTCCCCTGGGCCGGGGGCTCCATCCGTGGCCTGGGTCTCGGCGCTTCGGGGGCCGGGAGGGTGAATGGGATTGGGGTTGTGCCCGCCCCGTTCTGGTGGACCTCCTGGCATTTCGGGCGGGCCCCAGTATCCGGGGGGCGAGCCCTATCGCCCCGCCGGGCTGGTCCCATATGCCCGCCGGTGGTCCCGGTGGGGTGGATGGGGGTTTGGTGGTCGGGTGCGCCTCCCGCCCCCGCCCGGTTGGGGGGGGGGGGGGCCCAGCTGGTCGCTCCTCTTAACTCACTGCACTAGTTTTGCACAATACACTTCAGACATAGAGGGCACATAACACACTTTGGGGGGGAGTGGGGTAGGGTGGAAACACCATCTTCGCCCTGCAACTCCCCTCCAATTTTAATGCAGCACACAACCGGGGGGGGGGGGGGGGGCATCGGTTGGGGCAGTCCGCAGTATGGAGCAGTGCTGCGGCCCCCTGTCCGTGTGCCCCCCCCCCCCCCCATTAATTTATTTTAATGCACCACATACGCTCATTGACATGCCTGGGAGGCGGGTGGATCGGAGCAGAGGGGGATATCATTTCCCTCTGCTCCGGTTCACCTGCCCCCAATTTTAATGCACCACACACACACACTTATGTATATACACTGGGTGGGGTCACACTCAAGGTTTAGGGGTAGAGTTCGCCAGTCGGCGAGCTGGCGAACTCAGTAACAGGGTTAGTCTTTCACTTAGAACGTTGGGGTGACGACCGGGGCCTCTACCCGCTGGGCCTGGGGTTCGGTGCCCCCGTCTGCCCTTCTGCCCCTGGTGTTCCGTCCCTACGCGTGGTGGGCGTGGATGCCCTCTCCGCTCCGCTGCCCGGCCCCTCTTCGGCGCCGGGGCCTGGGTGCGGGGTGTCCCCGGGGTCTGGGGGTCGGGGGCTGGGGGGCTGCCGGTTGGTGGGGGTGGGGGCGGGGCGGCTTGGTTGGGGGGGGTGGCGGTGTTGGGGTGCTGGGGTTGGGGGGGGGGTCTGGGGATTTGGGGACCTGGGGGCGGCTGGGGCTGGGTTGGGGTGGATGGCGGGGGTCGTGGGGGGAGCGGGGGTTGTGGGCTGGTGGGGTGCCTGGCCTGCAGTGCCCCGTCCTGCTGCGTTGGGTTGGGGGCGCGGGCCGCGTTGAGGTGGGGGTTTTTCCTGCTCCTGGGTTTGCTCTCCGGCCGGTGGCTCCTGCGGGGCCCGGGGGTCGTCCTTTGGCGCTGGCCTGGGGGGCCCTGAGGCGTTGCGCTCGCTCTGTCCTGGCGGGGGTCGACGGCTCCCCTCGTTTGTGGAGATTTTCATGCATGCCAGATCCACCACACCAGCATCTATCGTAACTCAGACACAATCTGCTTCTCCCTCAGGTCATTGAATCGGTGGATGCTGGTGTCTGGGATCTCACTCTGCTTCGTCTGTCCTTCCTACCTTTCCTCAGTCTTTCCTTTGGGCCCTTGAGGTCTCCCTGATTTGTTGGAGTTTGGATGTCTCTGGGGTTGGTGAAGGACTCTGGTTGGTGGCCCGGTGGGTGATGTCCCAAGTGTTTGGTTTAGGTGAACGGTATGGGATTTTTAATTTTTTTTTTACATGCACGCACGCACGCACACACACACACGCACAAACACACACCCACATGCAAAAAAGAAAAGAAAAGCAGAACAATGATGATGACATGTCAAATGATCAATACTGAGCTCTCCAAGAAAGAAAAAAAAAAGAAAAAAAGAAAAGCTTTTCACGTCAACTCGAACTCAACAGGTGAAAAACAGCAGCTGTCTGCTGCACGTTTGACTCTGGACAGTCAAAGGGCAGGCCACGAGAGCACACTGAGTGTCTGCATTTCCACACTGTGGCTGCTCACAAGTGTGGAAAGAGCGATAGGGCCATGTCAAAATGTTTTCAAGTTCCAGAACTTCCAGTAGCTACTGTGCAAAGTATTATTTGAAAAACTGCAAGACATTCTGCACGGTGGAAAATTTCGAAGGACATGCCCGCAAGCCAAAAGTGACACGAGTGCTGGCCAGGAGCATAGTGAGAAAGGTGAAAAATAATTCAAGGATCGCCACCAAGGCCATATTGGTGAATGTGGCCTCTGCTGATGGCAATGTCTCAAGGCATAACTTTTAATAAAAATTTGCCGGTGGTATGGATAATTTCAGGCTTGACTGTACATATTTATCTTTGTCAAAATATGACTTTGGCCATTATTTTAAGTGTGATGATAAGGAAGTGCGTTCTCACATCATTTTAACCGCAAATACCTATAGACAACTGAACTGGCCAATCATTCTACAGTACAACAAACGACGATTGCAAAATGAAAATGCATACATAACAGCACAAGACAGTTTCAAACTAACTTTTTTGAGATTGCCAAACAAATTTGTAATATTGATACAGAGAACAACACACCCACCCACCCATCTCTCCCTTTTCTACTGCTCATCCTGCTTAAGTCACAAGTGAGCTCAGTTTAGGCACGAGGCCGGGTAGACCTTGGACTGATTGATATTCAGTCACGGCACATTTAGAAAAAAAAAATCACACTCACATTCCCACCTATTGGCAATTCGCAGTCTTCAATTAACCATTATAATAAAAAGTGTTGTAGACTGACCGAACTTCCTAAACTTGAAAGGTTGCTGTAGGGTAAAGCGCTTTGGGCACCATATTGTGTAAATAAAGCATTTCATCTAAAATTAGGAATCACTCTATTTCAAATTAGTAATCAAATTATTTTGATAGATTTTACTTGTAAAACCTTAATAATGTAGGGCTGTGGTCTTTTTTTTTATTTTTTACAATGAACAAGCACAAATGCTAAGGATTAATTTATACAGTAGAGCAGTTATGGGAAAACGGTGGCCCAACACCTTTTTTTTTCCCTTTTACTTTTACAACCCCAAAAAATGCTGATGAGCATTCACGTATATATTTATATATTTATTAGAGGGGCTGTGGTATTTTTTTTTCCTGATGAACAAGCAGAAACACTAAGGATTTATTTATACAGTAGAACAGTGATGGGAAAATGGCGGCCCCCAAAAAAGATTTAATTTTTTTTCAAGTTTTAAGTTTTTTAAAAACTTTTCCTTTTACAAACCCAAAGAATTCTTTAAAAAAATGCTGATGAGCATTCACGTACATATTTCCACAAAGAACGGAGGGAACAGGGTATTCTGGAAAAAACAGGACAAATCTAAAATTGGGAAAAAATATATATATATAGTTTATTCCATTTGTGTGCAGCATAACAGCTAAATGCAGCTTCACCATGTTTACTTTGAACTCTGGGTTCCACCTGTTGACCCAAGTCTGCAGATCTCAGAGCCCTGATGGGTTTGTATTCAATCAGCATTTCCTGAATATATTCAGGACCCAAACCATTCAGTAATTTATAGACCAGTAGCAGAATTTTGAAATCTATTCTACAGCTGACTGGGAGCCAGTGTTAAGCCAGTGTAAAGTAGAGGAACACTGTTTTGGGATTATAGTATGTTTGTTTTTTCCGTTGATGACTATATCATTGGTTGATTGGTATTGAAAACCAGTACAGTACTGAACAGCCAAGTCTGTTGAGGCGATGGGATGTGCTCACATAAATACAGCTTGACCAACAATCGTCTCACCCTGTTTTTTCTCTATTATAGAGACGTCAAAATAGTTTAAACAAAGGAAAACAAATAAGCCCACAGGTTGGGATGTTTACAGACTCAGTGGCATCAGGCCAGCATAGAACTGCTGCAGCATAACATTCATATCCACAAGCCCTGCTAGTGCCATTTTAAGGGAATGGATCCAAAATCTCAAACAACACTTGATGAATGCACATGTTTTGGTCATAAATTCCAGGAGCAGACAATTTAATATTGATACTTTCCAAGAAGTTATTTTTGATTGTCGCTGCAGTTTTGAACAAAGGTGAATTTCCTGCACTCTGTCTGATGCCAAGATCTGACAGTGATGATTTAACATCTACTCATAATAAAACGAACATTTTGGCATGTTTTTTAGACTAATCTGCAGACATGTGGGCACAGTGTGCCTGGACCATGCATCTCCTCATTGCTATATAAAGTTACACTTGATGTAGACCCAAGATAACATAAATCAGGATATCCCACCAGCATTGACAAAGTGTACCATTGTTTTGGTTCAAGTGGGCAGCCATCCTGAGTGACAGTGTGTACTGGATATGGGAGAGGACGTTCTCTCTTGCCCCAAACGAGACGTTTACGTACATTATGCAATGTGTCGGCTGACTTGACCACACCTCAAGCAAAAATATCTGGCCAAACAAATCAGGCTATGCTAGACATAAACATTGGTAATTTGGTAAAGGAATGCACACTGTCTTGTGCAATATGTTATCAAAATCTGGACTGATTTTGAATTTTAATTAGTTTGTGAATTTTTTTTATCTATACAGGCCAATCTGGAGAACTGGGAAAATTCCTGGTTGGCCGGACTGGTTTATAAGCGGCTAAGGGCCATTATTCTGGCCCACAAAACCAATTCATACAGTCCGCAAAGCCCATTAATACAGCCCGTGGGTTTGTCACAAATGTTAATTTTAACTGCAACAAAGGATGCAGGGAATGCTGATTCTCTCCTATACTCGATCACCCAAGCAATTAATTCTGGTGTTAAACGCACTAGCTGTGTTAATCTGGTTAGCATAGCATTTACCATGGCTTGTATCTTATTTGCCAGCATGGAAGTAATTATTACTGATTTAGGAGTGACTGCGCAATGTGATTTATTGCCAGACCAGTAGCCAGCCGAAGCTCGTTGCTAGCTAGCTGGTGCAACATAAGTAGCACTGAGCTTCCCTTGACCAAGTTTGTGCAAGTGTGTGTGTGTGCATGCGTGCCTGCTTGTGTGTGCGTGTAGTAGTAGTAGTACACTCATGTACATACTTGCTTGGTCAAGTGTCCCTTTTTTCCCCCACAAATCCAAGGTGGCAGCCCTACTGATTCAACATAATTGTTTTTAAAAGTAGCACTAAGGAACTTTTTAACCTTAAATAATAAAATATTTGTATAACTCTTCTGATGAAACATCAACTTAAAATTAGTTGAATGGTACCTTTGCCATGGCCTGAGGGGGTCTGTATCATTTTTATTGGCACTAAGCAACTTTGAGGAGGATGGTAGCAACACTGTCACACAAAAAAATAAAAATGTGCTGACTGATTTATGGCATACATCACTTCCCCCTTTACCCATTCGCTACAAAGACGTCAATTCAAATGTCGATGCACGATTACCGCTTTCCTGACAGAAACTGCAAACCAACAGAAAGATTTTGTCTGAGGAGACAAAAAATAAAAAGGGAAGCTACCCGGATAAAAGGACAGTGAGGGAACAACATTGACCCAGCTTTGACTCGCTGGCGTGAGCGAAAAAAAATACGCAATGCACGTTTCCTCATGGGAAATGTGCTCTTCCTTCAGGATAACATTACCGATTTTGTCCATAATATGCCACCATAATCAATGTTAACTGAAAGTTCCTTAGTGTTGCTTTAACGGCCAATTCATATCTCAATTCAAGGCACCACCAATTCATGCACAGTCCTATTCCAAAGTGTCTTTGTCTGGTTTCATTGCCATCTTTCCACAAATATACGGTGTGAAAAGTCATGACTGGATGTTTATAGAGGCAGGAAATGTCTATATGGATGACGTACATGCTGCAAACGAAGCCTTGGACAAATATTTTTGCGTCAACTGTTTTTTTTTAGGTCGACCTATTTGACTTGGTTGACTTTTTCCCCTTTAGACAACTTTCAAGGGCTTACCATCTCAATCCTATTTACCGCCGCTCACAACAACACTAGCCACATCCTTGCTGTTGATGTTGCAGCCCTGTTTAGGACAAAGTGGCCAGCCACCAACTAGCCAGAACTCCATCCATCTGGACTATCCAAAGTAGTGCGTCATTCATCAGTGACTACGTTTACATGCAGTCAACATTCAATGTTTACATGCATGGCGGACAGAGTTATTCTTGGTTTACATGGTCATTTGTGCTCGATTGGAATATCCAGTTCGAATCGCGACGCACAGACGTAATTTTGTAAACAGACGTCATTTCCACTTTTAACTTTCTATGGTTAATAAAATACATTATATTCATCTCACTCACCAAGCTAAATAAACTATTCAGTTTCCTCCTCGCTCCAGAAGTGTGGTTCTTGCTGCGTTATTATGTTTGTTTACCCCGGCTTGTTTACCCCGGCTTGAGTATTTCCAGTGGGTTACACGCCAGAAGCACGGACTTGTATACGTGTATATACGGTGTATTGGTACAAACAGTGGCCTTTTCCCCGTAGAAAATAATGTGAATACGCCGCAGACAAATCAATGTATTCAAGCAAGGCTCCTTCAGCAAGCAGGGCGGAGCTGCGCATATAAGTCGTTACTACAAAGACCAAGATTCCTTGCGAGTTCAAATAAGCGAAGAAGAAGAAAAGTAGATGAAGAAGAAACTAGAGAGCATGCGCACAGTGAAAAACAATGCGCCATTCAATCGAGGTGTTCCAAATGTGTTTATATGAGCAAGAATTCGGGTTATGAAAGGAGTCTTATTTTGTTTTTTAAGAACCCGAATAACTGCATTTTCGAGTTATTGCGCTTGTGTACATGGCCTTACAAAACCCGAATATCTATCTATCTATCTATCTATCTATCTATCTATCTAGACCTCTGGATTTATCACCTCTGATTATGTCTCACTTGGTTTTGATTTTTCACACAAAAAACAACAACTTTATATATATAATTATGTTTGAAGCTTGAAATGTGACAAAAGGTCAAAAAGCATATTCGAGTTATTGCGCTTGTTAACATGGCCTTACAAAACCCGAATACTGCATTGCCAATATTCTGGTTCTAAAAGGGTTATTGCCTGCATGTAAATGTTGTCAGTGAGTGAAGGAGTTAAATATTAGTATTCCTGAACTTCTCATTATGCAGATTGTTAGTGGTGCTTTATGCAAGACAGCAAGCCTTTCCCCCAATTCACACTGACTGCGGAACGGACGCGTAGTGGAATAGAAAGCATTTAAGTTTGCGTGTCAATTCACAATAGCTTCAGTGCAGTGTGGATTGGATGCAGAGCTACGAAAGGTTTCTGCAAGCTTTCTATTTTTTCCAGATTCCGCATGCGGATTTTCATGAAGCTGAAGAAATAACACGAGCTGGACAGGAATTCAGGAGTCGGCATCAATGTAGAGCTGGTATATTTCAAAATGAAAACATTAGCGAACTTGTTTTTTGGGGGCGGGAATTAAGCTAACTACATAGCTTGACATCTGTCGAACATTTAAAAGACCAAAAACTATTTAAACACAAAACGTACTTACCCATGGTAGAAGATCCATGGTAGAAGTCCCAGAAATAATGTCGCTAAAGCATCGATGTAACAACAGGCAAGCCAATTTACCAATAGGTCTCTATATACATGGCTGTTATCGCGTAAACTCAACTCTCCAAGCGTGAACCCCCGTGATCTGGTGGTCTGGCGGGTGAAGATTTCTGGACACATACAGCTCACGCAACACACGCGGTGTGGATTGCAGTCTGTACGGATGCCGTATAGAAACCACTCCGCGTCCGCTCTGTAGTCAGTGTGAATTGGGCGTTGGGAGGATCCTGCATTAAGAAATTCTTGGGGCTCCAGAAACACCAGCAGCTTCAAGTATGTGTTTGCTCCATAGCGGATTTTTAACAGCGACTATATTCGCATGATACATTTGCTTCACGGATACCTTCTATAATACACATTTATCCGAATGAACCCGTTCGCACTCTAAATCACAAACCATTTGTTTTGGTGTGTGATTCAGAATGATGAGGAGCTTGGAGCCTATCCCAGCTGAGTTTGAGTGAGAGACACGCTTAGGCTTGGACTGTTTGCTAGTTAATCACAGTGCACATATTGACAACCAACCATTCACACTCACGTTTACACTGATGGACAATTTATATGCTTTCACTTACCTTACACTCTAAAAACAGTTGGGTCAGAAATAACCCAAACTGGGTCAAAAATGGACCAAACCAACTTTTTAAGGTATATCAAACAGATTAATAATCCAAAAATCAACCTATTTTTTGGGCTTCTTTTGTGGGTTATTTGTTTGACCCAACTTTTTGGGTAAATTGACTAACCCAATTGAATTAGGTCAAATATGAACCTTTTTGAGTTATTTAATCCAAAACGTTGGGTCAAATGAAATAATAACCCACCAATCAACCCAATTTGTTGGGTTGCTTTGTGGGGTTTTCCCTATTGAATTAGGTTAAAAATGAACCGACCCAACTTTGAGTTAGTTAACCCAAAATGTTAGGTAAAATTAAATTAATAACCCAGGGTTGCTCAGGGTGTAAAGATGGTCGTTCAGTAACCAAAAGGTCGGCTGCCCTCCCCAAGTCATGTGTCATCGTGTCCTTGGGCAAGGCACTTCACACGCATTACCTCCAGTGCTACTCACACTGGTGTATGGAAGGTGCGAATGTTTGGTGGTGGTCGGAGGGGCTGTTGGCGCACATGACAGCCACGC
This sequence comes from Vanacampus margaritifer, assembly GCF_051991255.1. Lineage (NCBI taxonomy): Eukaryota > Metazoa > Chordata > Actinopteri > Syngnathiformes > Syngnathidae > Vanacampus > Vanacampus margaritifer. Next base: position 17,885,981 of record NC_135447.1, on the reverse strand, counting down.
TTCCGTCATCCTGCCCCAGGGCAGCTGTGGCTACTTAAGTACCTTACCGCCACCACAGTGTGAGTGTGAGTGCATGAATAATGTATCCACTCCATTGTAAAGTGTCTTTGAGTGTCTAGAAAAGCGCTATATAAATCCGATGCATTATTATTTATTATTAAAACCAACCCAAATTTTGCGTTGTTTAGTGGGTCATTAATTTGACCAAATTTTTGGGGTTAATTGAATAACCAAAAAGTTGGATGGTCCTTTTTTGACCCAATTTGGGTTATTTTTTACCCAACTGTTTTTAGAGTGTAACACATACTGTACATCATTATTATGTGTTAGAAATCCAGAATGCCCAATGAAATACCACACAAGGAACGGGTGAACATGCAAAATCCACACTGGGGGGGGCCCAACTAAGAATCTAACCTAGAACATTTATCTTGTGAAGCAAACCTAAATTCTGTCTTCGTAAAAACTTGCAATAAAGCACATAGATGGTGCATAGACTGGTGCCACACAACAGAGGAACAAAAACATATTTGGACCAAAGAATCCTGCGGCATGTTACCACTGGATTAAGCACTTATAGATATAAGAAGAATGACAGGCAAACAAACGGAAAAGTCGGCATGCATGAAATTGCATGACAGTGAAAACAAAGACAGGGCAATGCTTGCTTCCCAAAACAAACAGCAAATCCAGACAGATGGATTTTCCATTGCAGAGCCGTGTTAATGAGAGGAAGTAGGGGAGTACTTCCCAGGGATTGCATTGTGATACTGACGACTCTTCCTCCTTCAAAGCTTGATCGAGAGAAACCTCGATCAAGTTTTTGGGCTTCATTCCTACCTGCCTTTCTCAGTCACAAACGGTATTCCCCACATGGGATGCCTGAAAAACAGCCGTCCGGCATCCGCCATTAGCTTGATATATGAAAGGATGTCTGACAATGATTATACAGAAACATGTGACTGGCAATTCACATTGCCAAAGCTAACATTCAACTGATGCCGACTTAATGTCTTTCCTGCACTGTACGATGGCTTCTTGGAACTTGGTAAAACACACACACACACACACACACGCGCACACACACACACACACACACACACACACATTTAACTGTATAAGTTGAGGCCAAAAATAACTGGGGCACTGATTACAGGTAAACATTTTGGAAAAATATGTAATGTTATGTTCTATTTTTTATTTTTTTAGCATTTCCCTTGTTTTTTATGTTTGTTCATGTTTCAATTGTCTTTCAATTTGTACTCATGCTAAAAGATCACATAATACTGTAATAAAATGCAATCTCATTACATCAAAATGCAACAGTAACCTGCATGTTGGCATTTTGACAGCAACAAAATAGGTTGGACTGTACAGTACAATACAAGTTTTAGTATCGCTTTGGACACTGTAAATACTGCAAACAATGATGAAGACCCATGACAAGAATGATCTCCTGCACTGCCATTGTGTACTGACAGCACTTCATGTCCTTTCACTGCTGTGTAGGTTGGCTGAATTCTTGAATTCTGAATCGATGGTTTCCGAGGATGACACAAGCAACAAGTCTCTTTGTAATTATTTAATTATATAACTAAATTGTATGTGTGCCAAGAAACCTGAGCAGAGACCAACCACTGCTGTTGCTGTGCCTTGCAAAAATACTAGCCCCCCTTGAACTTTCTGACCTTTTGCCACATTTCAGGCGTCAAACATTAAGCTATAAAATGTAATTTTTTGGGGGTGAAGAATCAATACCAAGCGGGACACAATTGTTGTTGTTTTTTCAAATAAATAAAATAATAAGTATGGCATATTATTATTATTCACCCCCTTTTCTCCCAGTGCAGCCAACTGACTCCAGAATGAATTTCTGAATGATCCAATGTTAATGATAAATAGAGTCTACCTGTGTGTAATTGTGTTTCAGTATAAATGCACCTGCTCTGTGATGGTCTTAGAAGTCTGTTAAAAGAATACTGGGACGCAAACAGCATCACAAAGTCCAAGGAACGCACCAGGCAAGTCCGGGATAGAGTTGTGGATAAGTTTAAAGTAGGATTAGGATGGAATGTTTTCACAAGCTTTAAACATCTCAGTTATATTGAAATAAAGATAGTATCATACCACTGCAGAGATCCACAGCTAAGGCGGGGGAATCTGTCTATAGGACAACTATGAGGACCAACCATAGGACAACTTGCAAATCAGGCCTTTATGGAAAAGTGGCAAGAAGCAAGTCATTTCTCAAAGCAAACCATAAAAAACATTTGTTTGAAGTTTGCCACAAGCTACCTAACCTGGGTGACATAACAAACATATTGAAGAAGGTGATCTGGTCACATGAGACCAAAATTGAACTTTGGGCTAAATGCAAAATGGTATGCATGGTGTAAAAGCAACATTGCACATCACCCACTGTCAAACATGGTGGTGGCAGCATCATGGTCTGGGGTTGCTTTTCTTCAACAGGGAAGATAGCTTTAGTTGATGGGAAGATGGAGCCAATACAGGGCTATTTTGGAAAAAAAAAACAGTTGGATCTTCCATAGACATGAGATTGAGACGCAGGTTGACTTACAAGACAATAATCCTAGACATAAAGCAAAAGCATTTTTTAGACTGTTTGTTTTTAATATCTATCTATCTATCTATCTATCCATCCCCCCACCCCTCTCTCTCTCTCTCTCTCTCTCTCTCTCTCTCTCTCTCTCTCTCTCTCTCTATATATATATATATATATAGATATATATATATAAAATTATGTTTGAAGTTTGAAATGTGGAAAAAGGTCAAAAAGTTCAAGGGGGCATATACTTTCACAAGGCACAGTACATACGAGAAGCCTAAGAGCAACTCTGACGTAAAAAAGCTATGCTCCTTGCTGCACATTCACTTGGACGAAAGGAAATTCCCCCCGGTGCAAAACGTAAACTTGGCTCCAATAAAAGCATCCGTTGGCACCTCAGTGGACAACAGGAAATCTTTGTTTATCGAAAAACATCCCGTTGTTGACCCTTCTTGTTATACAGAGGGAGAACGTCATGAAGTAGTCACAGTGGAGCCCATATTTTAAGATCTTAAGAATGCTGAACAAAACTTCCATATCGTTAATATAAGCAACCAAGACGTGTGTTTCTGTGTGCGTGTGTATGCGTGTGTTTATGTAGTGGCAGTGTTGCTTCTGCGTCAGAACCTGGTCTGTTTGGTATGTATTGTTTAAAATAGCTGCAGACTGACACACCCATGTTCAGGGACCACAACACCTAAAGTTAGCAGTAGGCAGATGGGAATAGGACAATTGTTCAATAACAAAGTTTCAAAATTGAACCTTGGTCAGCCAAGTGAGTTGCAAGCTGATTCTCTTTAAAAGGGAAGTCAACCCCAAAAATTTCTTTACAATAATAAGTTCTATGCAGCCCATCGAGTCGAATGACAGTATTCTGATTGATATTGTATTTGTGCAGCAAAATCCACCCTTTTTGTTCATCTCGGTGTGGACATTTTGTCCCCTGCTGTCGACTAAAAATTACATCACAGTTGCTCAGGGCTCAGGTAACGACCAATCACAGCTCACCTGTTTTCTGAAGCTCAGCCGTGATTGGTCTTTACCTAAGCTCTGAGCAACTGTGATTGCATTTTAAATCGACAGCAAGTGGCAAAATGGCCGCTCTCCGAGATGGATAAAAACTGGTGGATTTCGCTGCTTAATATATATTTTACAAACACAATATTAATCAGAATGTCGTGCTTAGACTAGTGGGTGCATTTACAGCATATTATTATGAATACAATTTTTGGGTGACTTCCGCTTTAACCTAGCTGTCATTACTTATACACACAATGACACCACTTCCTATCTGCTCAATCTACCCAATCAATGGGTCTTTATTAGGTTTCCAGCAGTGGATCCATAACATTCACAGTGAGAGTTCAACATATCACTAAATGCCATAGTATATGAACCAAAAATGGGTGCAGTATATATTGCCTGGTAAATAAATGATAAAAAACAAAGCATCATATTGAATTGCCTCTGCTATGATGGCATTATCATGTCATACTGAAAGTGGGCCTAAAAAGGTTGAGATAAGTTTGAGCAAATTTGCGACTTTATAAAGTGGCAAATTTGTGAGAGAAAAAAACCCTCAGAAATACACAAAGCGTACTACTGTTTGTGCCAATACTTTTCGGTCTGGTTTTCAAATAAAGAGCTAGTAATTGCTTTAGCAGAGATTAAAAAAGTGTTGGGTACGGCCAGCGACAAAGATGCCTTGCTTTGTGAAGGTCCATACCATGAAGTTAATTTGTTTAAAATGTGTATTTAGTTGTACATTTATGTTTCCAGAATTATTATTTACACATTCATACATTTTGTTTTGGGTTTTTTTGGTACAAAAAATTAAGTTGATGTATTGAATCTGCTGCTCTCCGTCTTTCACTTGCATTTACCTAAAGTATGCTAGCCTCTGATTGGTTAGTGTTAGTCAGCTGATAGAGGATCAGGATGTGTTGTCGCTCTAGCTGTGTGTATGACGAGTCACGTTTAAATTAAGAATAAATCCGTCCGCATCCTCCATCATATATTCGCTACGTGTATTTGTTGTAAGTTTCTGAGTTTTTTTTCTCTTGCAAATTTGCCACTTTATAAAGTCGGAAATTTGCCACTTTATAGACTCACTCAGAATATTACCCCCTCTGAAAAAAACAAAACAAATATACGTGGCTCTAATACGGCGTCGTCATAAAGGTCATGGTTGTTCAGAATAGTGTTACGTGAGTGTGAACAGAATGAGCAGTACCTCAGGTTTCTTTACGTAGTAGTTTGCATAAAAGCTAGTATTGTCCCAAATTTTTTTGTCAAGGTGCATATACGTCTCATCCCATCACAGAATGGCTGCAACTGCTCTTCTCAATTTCACACCAACAGCTATTCTTCTCTGTTCAATGTATTTGTGTCTTCAATGTTTTGACTCTCAGTGGATTGAGGTCTTGTGTTTCTGGCACTTTTCCTGCAGGTTTGCCTTGGTCGATGCTCCGAGAACCAGTTGGTGACAGCCATGGCGAGACGCAGGAATCCCAGGCTAATGCAGTGCATCTCTGAGGTAATGGGGATATCAGAAAAGATGGCACGATCCCGGCAGATTAAGGCAGAGCTGCATTGAAAGTCTTTGACTATGTTGAGGATCTCTAGACTTTCCGTCTGACGCATCATGCCTCGTATGTTCAGCAGGGTGGAGACGTGCTTTTGCCTGTTGAGAGGAAGGAGACACAGGTGATGAGTGGAAGGTGGCGACTGCTAATAGACATTGGCTCGAGATGGTAATGACTTTGCATCACATCCGTCTGAGTCATCTGTTTCTGGAAAGGAACTGATGATATTTGAAGCACATTGTAACTATGAATGCTTCATAAATAGACAAATGTTATTACACACACTAGTCACTGATAATGTGGTAAGGAATGTCAGAATTAAACAATATACAAGAAGGTGTGATACACTGAATGTCATTACAGCTGTGATTCGGTCATTGCCATGAGGCCGCTGGCCATTGCATAGCTGCTCATAATGGGTGCATTTTCTAAAATAAATTTTGATGCGAAATGTGCAAATAAATTGACATTGGGATCACAAGTCATTGTTCAGGTAATTTACTATGTATACTATGTTTACTAATGTACATGACATTTCAGTAAGAATAGGGATTGGAAAGGAAAAATAATAATGATATACGGTGAGAAAAAAAGAAAGTGCTGCTTTGCTGGCAAGTCTTACAATTTTGGGTTTGTCCACACGCAAACTCACAAAACAAAGATATTTTTCTACGATTTGGCCTGTCATCCTTACGAAAACGCAAATTTAGGTTATTAGAATGATTTTTTAACTCATTAAATCCCAATAATGTATAAATAAGTTTTTAATACTTTGTCCTTCACTCCCAAAAACATATTTTTTGTTTTTGTTTTTCAATGTTTTTGTTTTTATGCTAGAGCATACAGAAGGCTTTGATGCAGCCTCTGACCTGAAGAGGTCGCTTAAAGCAATGGTAGGTATTACAAAAAAAACGTTCAGAAGGTGGCAGCAGAGTACAAGAGATCAGCCAAGGCCATGTTGCAACAAGCTTTTTTTGCCAGTGTTTGTGAATAATGATGAAACTTAGCTATATTCTAATGTTAATTGTTGCAAAACGGAAAAACAGATACAAATATACTTTTTTAGACTATAATCTTTCTTTTGGTAGTTTCCATGTTTTTATAGTAATAGGACAAAATATTCTGTGGGCCTTGCAAAATCAGTCCAAATAACATCATTTCCTGCAACAAAACATGTTCTTACATTACAACAACCTATGTTTACATTCGTAAACAGTATGGGTCTTGCTATTCCCCTTCTGAGGCAGATTGTTCATCAAAGACACCGACGACGGTCAGACTGGAAAGGGCAGCCAGCTGGTGGGAGAACCTTAAGACGGAAATGCTGCCGGAGGAATGGTGTAAAAATTTCCGTATGTCTCAGTTCTCGCTACTGTCATTGTTGGAGTTATTGCATGCTTATGAATGTGCTTAAAAACGCACTTAGATGGTTTTCTTTCTAATAACGAGGTGGGGTGGGCGTTTAAGGAAGGTGGAAGTTTATTTTCCAGACAGAGGGGCAGGATATTCAGTTTTACAAAAACACCGATATGTGGGGACAAGGTCTAATTCTGAATACCTGAGGGCATACTGTCATATATATATCACATCAATATATCATATATACACATATTGTCTACTCTTTCTCTATGAAGAGGTCAACAGTTTCTACTTCTCTGGATCAAAATCTTTCTCCGTCTCTAAAATATAACTAATCAAATTTTTCATTTATTGTAAGTAGGACATAAATTCCCTGAAGTCTCAATTGCAAAATTTTGTCTTGCCTAATACTTTTAGTTTGAAGCAGAAAGATTTTCTATCATTACGTACTTCACTAGCCAACATTAAGACTACTTGCACAGTATAATAATTCAATTAATTAATCTGTAGCATAGCTTCCAAGTGTAACCTTGATATCTTCTCTATTATTTCAAATGAATGGAATGAAATTACTATTCTTTATTGGAAATGTTACTATTTAAAGCAACCAGAAACGAGAATGTCTAAAATACCATCAGGGAATACCACAGTGAAGAAAAAGGGTGAAGCAAGCAGTGAGCTAGGTCAGGTCTGTATATCTCTCCCTATGTGGCACCAGTCTGTCTCCTGCAGGGTGACAGGAACAGGAAGTACTCCACAGCAGCTTCCTGTCTGCTCTTTAGAGAGTTCTGCGTCACAGGAGGTTAAATTGCCAACTGTCATCTCAGACTCAGAACAAACATCTTGGCAGTTTGGGCTGCCTCCTACTCGGAGGCCACTTACCCTTATCCACTTTCAAAAGAAAATAGCAAATCCAAAAATAGCAAAGTTAATGTATGATATGTTTTCATGCTCCTTTCCTTGTTTTGATCCATTGTGACAACAAAAAAACATACATACTGATTCATTTTCCTGTTTGGCTAGGCTCCAAAAACAACTGTGAATGTGTGATAGTAAGCATTAATAATATAAGACTGCATGCAGTGCAGAGAATTTGTTAATATAGACACAGATTGACAAAAATATCCTAACACTTTTTATTTGTTAAACCCTTACCGAATATCTGGAAACTCTTTCACCAGGACAGCAACTTCCATCTGGATGGAGGGCGTGTCTTCAAGGAGAATGATGTCAGCCAGGTGGCAGATTAGACTGTCCAACCAAGATGAACTTGATTCCTGAAACAGACATGTAATGGGAATTGTCTCATTCATCATATTAATATATTCTTTGTTTTATACATTACAATTTATTCATCCCTTTTATATTGTTCCTTGAGGTTGTCAAGGTTCAACATTTATACAGACAACTAACCACCACGTGTTCCAGATTCAAGAATCATATGGTCAGATAACCAAACATGCTGGGGATCCCCCCCCCCCCCCCCCCCTTGCATAAACAGCACAATAGCCTTGACATGGCACCCTTAGACAACATGAATGTTGGTATAAGTTGTGTCCTGAGAAACTCAAATGGTGTGACAACACTGGTGGAGTTGTTGTGTGGTGCCTGGTTTATGACTGTAATATGTTTGCGCTTTGCTACGTGAATAAAGTACAGTAGTGTTACACGGGATACCGGTGCCAGTACCGTACCTCAATGTTTTGGCGTCAAAAACAGCTTTGTATCTTTTTCTTTTTTTTTGCACCAGTATTTAAACAAATAAATATGACTGTAAGCCACGCGATTACCTACGCATATTTTCAATAAACACTTGTTTTCGATTTTCAGTTTTAGAAACATTTTGTAACAAGAGCAAATGTTTATCGCGGAGAAGCAGAAGAAAAAGCAACAGTCACTCCTGTAGTGCATTGGTCCCTAACCACCGGGCCGCAGACCAGTCCCGGGCCATGGGGCACTTTGGACCGGGCCAAGGTGGGCCGAACAGTTGAAAGAATTAAAAAAACTTACTGTACTTGCGGTTAATTGATTAGCCGATGCTTAAAAATATTTTGATTTGAAAAGTTTCTCCCTGAGTAAAAAAACTGACATATTTGGAAAGTTTCTTTGTAACTGAGAAAAGGCCCAGCGTTGAGACAACAACAAGAAGAAAAAGTAAGGTGCATGGACTTACAGCTACAGGTGATTTCCACGTATGATGGCCCGCTCTGCGGCAAGCGGCTCTTAATTTGGTTATGGTGAGTGAGTTAGAGTTTCTCATGGACTTCAAATTTGTTCTGTGGTGTCTTGTTATATGTTGGTGCATTTAAAAGGAAGCCCGACTGTAATGACAAGTTTGCTTTATATTATTTATGAGAAACATTTTTCAAAAGTAATTTCCAGTTTAATACATCTTCTAGAAACTTTATTTGGACGTATGCCGCCATTGTTATTTACATTGCAACGCATTCAGTGTGTAGTGAGGTAGAATGGCAGCTGGCTCTCTGCCGAGTAATGTGAAACGCCTATAAAGAAAGCAAGGTAAGCCTCATAGCGTTCCTAATAAAACAACATGCGAAACAACAGGGAGAGTCACAGGGCGCCGTGCACTCATTTTTCACCAGATGCATTCAAGAGTTTTCATCCCTTTAGGAACACAACAGAGACTTACCTTGCTTTCTTTATAGATGTTTCACATTGCTCGGCAAAGAGCTAGCCGCCATGCTACGTCACTACGCACTGAATGCGTTGCGACGTAAATAGCAATGGCAGCTTACGGCCCCAAAAAGTTTTTACAAAATGTATTAAACTGTAAATGGTTTTTGAAAAATGAATCTCATTAGAACAACCAAATAAATAATATAGAACTAACTTGTAATTACAGTCGGGGTTCCTTTTAAGGAGGGCGCTGCTAATATACTTACATAAAAATGTGACTTCACATTTATTGTTATATCTACAAAATACCCCTTTTTTTTGTTGCTTGTATCATTCCTAAGCATTACCATAGTGATCTCACCATATTAAAGCGTTGTTTTCCTTGATATGGTGTTTGTACTGCTAGTACAGGTACATAAAAATACATAGTGGATTTGCGTTTGTTGTTGTAGCATTTTATTAGTCAGCCGCCAAACAGCCAAGCAACCCCCCCAACCCACTATTGCCGAAAGTTGTGTGGACTGTATGAAGTCAAAATGTTTGTATTGTGACAACACTAGAGTAAAGACAAGAGACCTCAAGAAAAATCAGTTCTCTATTCCACAGAACTTAAAATTGGCAGCAAAGGTAAATGCACTTCTTATGTAAGTATACATATTTAAAATTACTTAACTACCATTAGAAGCTATTTTTAACTCTAAGTGAATAACAAAACTAACTGTTTTTTTCTAGCCATTGTTTTCCTCTAAAGACAGCGGAATTTTTTGGTTTGGAATTTGCTAAAAATAACAATCTCTTTTTTAAACCGTCACTAAAAAGCTACCCCCACCCCAGTTCCCATTTTCCATAGTCACTTAATTCTATTCCTCAGCGAAAAAGGCCATCAAGGCCATCCCGGACTCACTTCAAAGTCACCCAGCTGACAGGAACAGGAAGTTCCCTCTGAATACAGCACCTTCCTGTTGTCAACTGAAGTGACGGACACTTGTTTGAACTCGAGCACAGAAAGAGGGCAAATGCCACACTGTCCGGCATAGTTGTTTTACAGCCTCTTCCCCCTTCGGGTTGGTGCTAACGTAAGCCAGGATCATCCATCTCCATCTCATTGACGGCAGCCATTTTTCAGAACTCCCTCCTGTATCAACACTGTCTGGCTAATTTCTGACCTAGGAAGTTGGAAGGGCTGGATCCATTCTCAACCACCTTGGCATTCAACTTGGCAGTCTATTCTTTTATATTATTCTATGTACAGTACTGTATATAGCTGAGCAATGCACGTTCGTAGGTGACCACATTTTAATCCATGGGAATTTGCAGGTTGGACAGGTTGGAAACAAAACAGAACAGTCTTACATGGTACCGGTCATATTCAGGGACGTAGCCAGAAACTTTTCATTGGGGTGGCCAGGGTGAAACCATGACTCATATAGAGGTGGCTATAAGTTCATACCTGAAATATCTAAACAAGTGGTAAGTAACCATGCAGCCATACCGTTCGCATGCCGACCTTGGGCTGTGAGCGCCGATGAGTGGGCTGCATAAAATATATGTTATGAATTCAATGCATTGGAGCTATTACAATCACAGGCGTAGCTTGCCATTAGGCAAACCAGGTAATTGCTTGGGGCCCCCTAGTGAGGGCCAACAGATTTCACACAAACCGTATATCTTATTCTTTCACATTAGGAGTGCCAAGTTTAAAATTCCCTATAGGGGCCCCGCGAGACAAACTCGCCCCTCCCCCACTTGTTGCTCATCAGAGTCATAGCGTGCATGCGCTAGTGTAAACAAAATGGGGTGACAGAAGATTCTCCGAAAAGACTGACAGGATGAAGAGGAGCTATCCATCTGGGAGTGAAAAACTAAAGAAAAAAAGGAGAAGAGAAAAGAAAACAGTGGTGACTGTCAGTAAGAGTTGTTTATGTCTGTGTTAGGAGAGACTTTCAGGGATGGTTTTAATTTCAACCGAGTACAGCGTAAGATCACTGAATTGTGAACATAAAGCCTTTGTTGTTTTTGCACAACTTTGTTTAATGATTTGTTTGGAGTATTTCTTTTTGTTAATTTGGTTTAAATGCACTTTAGTTTTCACTCGTTAGTGTTGATATATGTTTTTGTTAATGTGTCCTATAGAATTAAATTGGTCTTTTTGTTTGATTTGTAGTTCTTTTAGGTTGGTCCACCCCAATTTAAGCCACTTGAGTTGTTTGTCTGAAGGTCAGTCCAGTTTAAGTTGTGTTATGTTAAGTTCACCTCTTTTAAATTGGGCCCAAAACTTTAGCTACTAGTTGATGTTGGAATTTTTTTGCTAAATCTTTTTGCTCTGATTTTATTAAATATAATCTTTTTTTGAGGTGCCTGTGTCCTTGTCCATGTTTGGTCTACTACAGTGCTTAACAAAAAAAAAGTGAAATAACTGAAAACATGTTTTATAGTATCGATTCTTCAAAATAGCCATCTTTTGCTCTGTTACTTTTTTGCATACTCTGGGCATCCTTACATCTGGGAACTCCTTAAAAACTGTTGGAAAACCCTTGCAGATTACTACTTTTTGAAGCTCATCCAGAGAATGCCAAGAATGTGCAAAAAAGTCATCAGAGAAAAGGGGGGTTATTTATTAATGTATTTATTGTATTATTTTCACCTTTTTTGTTAAGTACATAACTCCACATATGTTTGATAGTTGTCATAATTTTGATGCCTTCAGTGTGTCCAAACTTTTGGCCTGTGCTGTATTCTATTTTTGGTTCCAAATTTGTTTGTTTAAATAAATGTAGTCCCCTATGCACACTTTACTATTGTATTACTGTTGTTCTTTTGTTTCAACAAGTTAATAGAATAATGCACAATTCATGTTGATTCTTTAAGATGCAGATGTGCAATTTTAAAATTTAACAACATGCATTTTACGAATGGTTGTCTGTCGTGCCCCGTGCCAACCTCCCACCCATACCCCATCTGCCAGGGCCCCCAATCCCTTCTTGCTTAGGGCCCCTGGGCACCCTTGCTACGCCACTGGTTACAATTGTCAATGAGTTGCTCAGTTACAATAGAGGTTTCTGCCGCCGCCTTCATCTCCGTTCAACAACAAGAAGATTGGTTGACTTTGAAAAAATTTGAGAACCAGGCAGGGGGGGCCAAATGTGGTCAGGGAGGCCGCCCCATAGCGCTCCTATGTCGGGTATGGCAAGCGAGAGCCCCCGCTGCAGAGGCTCCAGAGGTGGCACTTGCAAATATTTCGAAGATTCGGTCTTGTGCCTGTATTTAGCCTTAGATGGAGTTTACCACCCGCTTTGGGCTGCATTCCCAAGCAACCCGACTCCGAGAAGGCCGCGCCCCGGCGCGCCGGGGGCCGCTACTGGCCTCACACCGTCCTCGGGCGGAGCCTCCATCACCCCGACATCCCGGGAGGTGGGCTCCGGAGTCGGGGTTGGGGTGGCCCGTCGGCGGGGGGGTTCCGGGGGTAGGTAGGTGGCCGGAGCCACCCCCTTGTCCCCGTATCCCCCGCCCGGCGAACCCCCGCAACCATACTCCCCCCGGAACCCAAAGACTTGGTGGTTTCCCGGGAGCTGCCCGGCGGGTCATGGGAATAACGCCGCCGGATAGCGAGTCGGCATCGTTTATGGTTGGAACTACGACGGTATCTGATCGTCTTCGAAACGACCACCCCACCGTGAGGGGGAATGGAAAGCCCGCCGCGGCCGGAGGGGGAGGACCGCCGGCGCGCCCCTCTCCGCTATTCCAGGTTCGGGGATCTGAACCCGATTCCCTTTCGATCGACCGGGGGCGACGTACTTAGGAGACCTCAACCACTGCAAATTGGAGCTGTCTCTCCCGGGTTTTCATCAGTATGTAAAATGTGGAACAAGGGGAGACAGAGTCCTGGACAAATGCTTTGGAAACGTGAAGAACGCATATGTGAGTAGAGCCCCCCCCCTCCAACTCAGACCACAACACAATTCACCTCATCCCAACCTACAAAACAGCTCTCAAACGCAGCAAACCACAGAGAAAGACTGGTAAAATCTGGTCTCATGACAGCATTGAGACCCTTAAAGGATGTTTCCTATGCACGGAGTGGAATAGCTTTCATGTAATGTGAACCCGTACATCTCGAGGTGGTATCACTCCTTCCTGACACAGCGCACACAGCAAGTCAAGGTCAACAGCTCCCTCTCGGAACCCAGATTGATAAGCACAGGCGCCCCACAGGGCTGCGTCAGCTCCCCGGTCCTCTTCACATTGTACACAAATGATTGTGTGACATCACACCCAGAGAACTTTATCATTAAGTTCTCTGATGACACAGCTATCGTCAGCTTACTGCAGGCCGGCGGTAGCCCACTGGACTATTTCTCAGAAATAGAGAAATTTGTCCAGTGGTGTGACCAGAATCATCTTGTGCTCAATGTGGGGAAGACAGAGGGGGTGATATTTGATCCAAAAACTGTTGGTGACCACAGGCCAGTCGTCATTAAAAACAACCACATCAGCCAGGTGGGTTCATACAGGTATCTGGGGGTCCACATCGACAACACACTCAGCTGGAGGGTACATGTTGGAAGTCTCTGCTCCAAACTCCAACAGCGTCTCTATTTCCTACGCAGACTTAGGGTCTATGGAGTGGTGGAGCAGAGGATCATGCTGTTGTTCTACCGGGCTGCATTGGAAAGTATCATCAGATACGGCATTGCGGCCTGATACGGCAACCTGACTGTGCAGTCAAGGTCACAGATTGCCGGTCTGGTGCGGACTGCCATGAAGATCATGGGGGTCAGGAATCATCCTTCCCTAGAGACGCTTTATGAGCGGTCCGTCACCGGACTGGCACAGAAAATTATTACTGACCCGACTCACATTCTGCATCATGAGTTCCAGCTACTGCCTTCCGGCAGGACATTCAGGGCCCCCAGAACCACTGCTTAACAACCGACATTAACCCAGTGCAATAAGATATATGGTGCAATGTTGTGTGTGTGTAATATATGCAACCGTGCTGTACATACTCATGTGTATATATATATATATATATATATATATATATATATATATATATATATATATATATATATATATATATATATATATATAAGAGTGTGTGTGTGTATATGGGTGTGTGCAGTCCTCATGTATGTACTTCTCTACACATGTACACTTCTGTGAAGACTTCTGGGAAGTCTTCTACTTATTGCTGCACTTCTTATTTATTTAATTTTATCTCTTTCTATTCTGTTGTTTTCTCTTTACTGTAAACTGCAGCTGGACGGAGTCCAGGAAAAAGTTCCCCACGGGGAAAATAAAAGTATATTGTATCGTATCGTATCGTATAAGTCAAATGTCAGTTACTGACCTGTACACAATAAGTAGAAATGGAAACCGAACAGCGAAATTCACGACTAAGTATTAAAAACAAAAAACTATGTTGATGCCTTACCTCACCAAAATATTACTTTTTTCCCCATAGTTCCATCGTTCCTGTGGTAAAATCTATTACCTGTAGTTATATTTGTGTTAGTAAACAGAACTTAAGACTCTGAACTTAAGTTGATGCAGGAATTCTTTGCCTGTTTGGCATCTTGTTGGATGTCAAAGTTCACACATTAATAAATTTATTTTTGATTATCACATTGTCCCGTCTTATTTGATATTTTTACAGCTAATTAATAAAATATATAAGTAAACAAAGTAAATAAGTGTATTTGATTTCATAATTGAATACAATGATAATATCTGAATGGACCATTTTGTACAAGAAATACAGGTTAAAAAGAACCCTTGGTTTGTTTTTATTATATTGTTTTCTGTAGTTCTTATTTATTCATTGTTTTATTGTGTCCTTTTAAAATATGAGCTTGTTCCTACTGTACAAGATTGATACATCAAATTTCTTCTTTTTGTGTCTAATTTTAACACACATTTATTTGTTAAAAACACTGAACATTAAACATAAAAATAAATAACAAAAACTAGTAAATTACCGGTATGCCTTTTAATGGACTAACATAGCACTAACATAGTCTGACATTCACATAGGCAACATGACAACCGTGTCTGAAAACACACCTGCAGATGTGACACAGTTGTTTGTTGATTTTTTTTATATTGAAAGTTTATGATAATAAATTTAGGTTTGTGTGAACGCCACATGTGTAAGCTCTGAAATGTTTTTTAAATTATGTTTCTATTTGCTTCAGGAGCTGAGATATCAATTATTTAGTAGGCAATATTGTTGAATATCCAGGATCCAGGGGGGTGGCCGCCGGGGGGCGCATGGAGTGGCCGGGGAGGGAGTTGGCCGTGGCCACCCCTGGCCACCACGTGCCTCCGCCATTGGTCATACTTTAAAGGTAGGAGTTATTTTGTGACAATTGGAAGTTTTAATCTGATGAAATGTCCATCAAATATGGCGTCCCCCCCAAAAGTAAGTTTTTGGGCACCTTTTGTTCAGCCTGAATATACTACCCTTGGATCAAATTCTTCTGAACGCTAATGTTAACCATTATGGCTAATACACACTTTCACATCTAGCAGTGTCCTAAAATAACTACAGTTTAATTGTGGTCTTGTGTCACTGTTTAAAACTAAAAGTTCCTTCAATTAAATCAAAACCATAGATCATTGTTTTAGAAATGAAGAAAAGAGGATTGTTGAGAGTAAACACCTGGAGTTAGGGATGGGCAATACTAGTGATTTTGGATGTAATTCTGGGACCAAATACTGCGATACCGATTCTATATATCAGTACCGGAAGTGTGTTTTTTTGTGTGTGTGTGTGTGTGTTTTTTTTAATAGACAAAGCTGGAAAAAAAACACATATGCGCTGCCGCTGTGCTCACACCAATGGGGGCACACACATCTTCAGTTTAACCAAACTACCTCAAACTATTGTGTTACCAATTCCATGTCACCTTGTCAACAGTGGCGTGCAGTGTCCACGAATTTGATTTTACAGTCAACCACACATACCATTATTAATTGATGCCGATGATGCTGCTGCCATGCTTCCAAATGTTTGTTTGTGAGAAGGGCGAAGGAAAAGCATGCGTGACACGGACGGGTTTGGGCAGACGCTGGTTGATTGATTACATGCGTGCAGAAGGCGGAAGGAAAAAGTAGCTTGTATGCACAAAAACATTTAAAAAAAATAAAGGAAAATATAATAAATTAATATCGATATTTTGGTATTGATCTGCCCATCCCTACCTGGAGTCACCGTCCTCAAGTCTGAATCATTGGTGCGCTGATAGATTTGAATCTGACTTACAGCAATCAAATCAACTCAATCACTAAAACAGCCTTTTACCAGCTGAAAAACACATCCAGAAGGAAGGGCTATATGTTCAAAGAAAACAAGGAGAAACATATTCATGCTTTTATCTACAGTAGACTTGATTATTAAAATGGTCTTCTGACTGGACTCCCTCAAAAGAGCATTAAACAGCTGCAGCTCAGGTTCTTCCAAGAACAAAGAGGTCAGAGCATATTACTCCAGTTCTAAAGACTTTATACTCACTCCCAGTCAGCTAGAGAATCAACTTTAAAGTTCTGCTACTAGTCTATAGATCACTGCCTGGTTTATGACTTTATTACATTAAAGAAATGCTAATCAAGTATAAACCCAGCAGGGCTCTGAGGTCTGCAGAGGCGGGACTTCCGACTTCCGCAAGTCACACACCTATGCTGTTTCTGGTTACTGTTGCGACGTATTACTCGCACTGCCACCCTTGTGCCCCTCAATTGCGCAACAGTAACCGGAAACAGTGTAGGAAGTCGGAAGTCCGTGGCATCTCCCCCGTTGAGATCTAGACGTTGACGTCACGCATCCCACAATGCGCGTTAGTGCCGCCATCCTGGCAGGATAGAAGACACACCCGCTACTTTGAATAAACGGCAAAGGCCACACTTTTACAATGATAGACAGCTGTTGTGGACCAGGCGCCACAACTAGAAGAGGCAAAAAAAGGAATGAGCATTCTCCAGGCTACCAAAAGAAGAACCAACGCATAGCCAATGGATCATAGCAGCCATGAAAAGGGTGAACAACGGTAGATATCGCTTGTGTAGCGATAATTCTATGTCAGGTGAGTCCATTACTGAATCAGTTAGTCGTGTAGATGGAGCTCGATTATGTAGTTATTAAATGAAGGCGAAAGACTTGATAGGGCACTTAGTATCTTGGTTTAATAGATATTACACAGTTGAATTTTATAACTGGCCAACAGCTTAGAGAAGACTTTTTTTTATAGGTGGTGCCGGGTGAATCAGTAGACGCTAGGTTGCTAATATGTTAAAATAATATTGCAAGCTTTGCGTGAAACTGCTCATTTAGATTTTGACCGCACATAAAGGGGAAACAAATCTGGATTGTAGAAACTTGTAAAGCCTTTGTATTGTCACATTTGCACTCACCAGTGTAAGTGCGGGGTGAATTCCATGTACCAGCCATCGCTGATTTGAAAAAAAGCATTCCTGGAGCTTCATAGCTAACGGTAATATCATCCAGCCTGTCCGTCTTGCGCATGTATTTTATGTCCTTTTCATCAAAGTGAGTGTGAATTCTCTTGGACGTAAAGTTGTTGGATAAATGCTAGTTTTATCCCTACTCGCCATTGTAGTCACGTGGCGCCGCTACTATCCTGCCAGAGGGGGGGGCGTGTTCAGAGAAATAGTCACGTGACGTCCAAATCTCTATAGTACAGAACGGAGTTCAAAGCAAACATGTTGAAGTGGCATTTAGCTGTACACAGAGAAGTGGAGATAGCCCCATGTGTAATTATTTTAAGTCAAGGTTAAAACTATGTCTTTTTTCTTATGCCAATTATTGAGTTATTTGTAAAGTGCAAATTATTTTTGCATCAATATCCAAGAGAAATGATTATTTAAAAAATGTCTGTCAACAACTCAGTCAACCTTGAGTCTTTCACTGGCGCTCTCGATGGCGAATAATTGGCGGAATTAGTGATCAGTTCGTTGAAACGAGCTGTTGAATTCTCCACATTACTGTACGATACACGAAGTGGCTCAGAAATCACATTCAACCTGTGTTAGAGTTCACTCGTGACTTGAGTTTGAAACTGCCAGCTCCCAACAGCAGGATACCTGAAACAAGGGCTGGGCGATATGGCCCAAAATTCATATCACGGTACAAACTGCAACCCTTCCCGACAACGGTATATATCATGGTATAGAATTAAGTGTTTTTGTTTTGTTTTTTATAAATAATTTGCTTACTGGTTTACATAGTCCTTTATAGAAGCTTTTTGGATTTAAAAAACAATGAAAGAATAAATGTACTTTGGATACCAACATTTATTGTGCAAATCTCAAATCAAAATTAAAAGTCAGCACTCTGGTGCAAAATAGTGCAAACAAAAATATTCAGGGCTCTACACTAACTCTTGCACTGGTAGCACTGGTACTACCAACTTTGTCAGTTGGTCACACCATACAAGTTTTGGTCGCACAATTTTTTGGGGAGATACAGCTTGACTGTATTTGCTCATGTATAGTTGGCTCAATTTGCATAGCGTACTTTCAGATGACGTAAAGAATGACAGCGACTCAACATATAGCTGCAAAATATTTTACGGTAACAAGATTTGTCTGCACTAAAACAGGTCAAATATTCTATATTACTTTAAAATAAATTAGGGTGGGAAAAGGCTTTGCTTTTAATTTTGTTTGTTTAATGGAGAGGGGGCAGCTCTTAGCATGCCTAGCATCAGTCGAATCTGACCCTTCAACATCACTTTGGATTAGGTCGTCCGATGCAGTGATTCCCAACCAGAAGTAAGTGAGAACATTGCAGGGAGTATAATATGTAAACTCAGGTAACTGATGAAAATAAAATAAAACTGCTTAACTATGACTCAGACTGTGTATTTCCTGTTCAATGTTTTGTTTAATGCTGTTTAAAAGGGACTTTAGGAAAGGTGCTCCTTTTTATAGTAAATGTTATAAGAATTCTATAAATCCGCAGGTTTATTCTTTATTTTGATGTATTCACATACCAACAACAATACCCCTTTTTCTTCTCATCGAAAAAATTGAACAATTGTGTTGAGAGACCAGCTAACGAATTCCATGATTTGGTTTTTGGAAGAAAAGACAGTGTGAGGTAGGAATGAGAAGAAGTTTGGACAAGCAATAAGATTGGGAGGGGAGCAGAGTGAGAAATGTCCACCTTTGTTGCGATTCAGGAGAGAAAGAGTGGTGAATGGTTATATTTCAAATGAAAACTATAGTTGATGCATCTTTGCAGTTCGGTACCTGTAAATTCGCATATTAACAGATATTAAATATTGACCCATACATGTCACCACAATATTGGAAACACGCTTGGTATAATGCGAGCTATGCGATACCCCTGGAATTCATTTGACTAAGTTATAACTTGAAAATGAGTGTAAGGATAACAATGACTAAGTTCGCTATTGCTATAATTAGTTATAAATATATAAATATAAATATTAACAAAAAGATTGTAAACCTTTGGGCCCAAGTTAACTAAAGAGCCATTGCAAACATAACAAACTATGAATCTGTAGTATCTCGGGCTTTCTCTTTGTTAATAACTCTGCATTACCTGATAATATTCTATTCAGGATGAAGAACAGACTCACCAAATCCTTAAAGAGTCCTTTAAGCTGTTTGGCTTCATCTTGTAAGCGGAAAGCCATTCTCTTTCTCATCTTGGAGGATGTGCAAATGAGCCGTCCGCGCATGATGGCTCGGACATACTCCACCAGGACTTGACGGTGCACCTCACCCACAAGCGTCTGTGTCATTCGAAAAATCCCAAGATACTTTTTTTCTCATGTGACCTCAACCTGGTGAAACACTAGATTCTGTTACCACAAACCTGATATGGTGGAGGATCCATCCTTCTGAACTTCTTGAAGTGTTGTTTAATGCTTGCTTCAATGGCCTCAAATGTGTCTGTGTTGTTCAGCCATTTTCTCTTTATCATTTTGTCAAAAAAGGGCTGGAAATAAACACGGAGCAACAAAGGTTAAAATGGGAGCTTTCTGACAAAAACTTCACCACTCACTTTTTTGTTTTTGTTTTCTGGTTTAATAACGGAACTGGCATATGACAAATGTGATGGTAACAAGAATGGTAAATGGTATTTCACTTGTGTAGAAGAAGAATCTGATCCATTTATTTATACTGCTAAATTCCCATTTCATTTCAAATGTGGATCTTGGATATTTTTCTTCCATAGTAGCCCTGATGACAATATTACATCCTTCCATCCATTTTCTTAGCCGCTTATTCCCCACAGTATATTGCAGGGATGGCAAACTGCGGTCCTCAAGGGCCGGAATCCTGCAGGTTTTAGAGGTTTCCTTACTTGAACTGCAGTTGATTCCAATTAACAGAATCATTATCAGGCTTATGCAGAGCTTGATGATGAGCTGATCATGAATCAGCTGTGTTGATGAAGGGAAATATCCAAGACCCGCAGGACTCTGGGCCTTGAGGACTAGATCTCGCCATCCCTAGTATATTGTATTCAAATTTTCACCACCTATTTTGTTTGAACTTTCTTTCTCGTTATACTTGTAAAGTCAAGTCTGATGATCTTTGCCATCTTGCCATGTAATCGGTGGTTTGTTTATAATGATCTGGCTGAACAATTTGCTCACCCTAATGTGCTCAAACAACCTATCAACCAACACCCTCACAGACTGGTTGATGATCCTGTCCAGGGAGGAGTTGGCTCTCTTTGCTGAGTCCTCACTGGCTTGTGGATCACACTGCCTGCAACGTTCCACAAACGATCTGCAGTGTCCAACGACGATTTGAATAAAGATTAAACAAATTACTGAAATCCACCCTAAACAAAAAAAAAATAAGAATAGTGTATAGCTTGAATAAATGGTTGATCTACCTGAGAGGAGGGCAACAGTTGACTAGAGCTATTGTCCTGGAAACATATCCATCCCCTCGATCCCCAAACTCTGCCTGAGTCTCATGAAACATCTCCACTTTTCTCTGGAAACTGTACATAACATTTTCTTTGAGAATCTCGATCCACAAAAAAGCCATATTCAGCAGTGGCAATTTCATATAAAGGGCAAGACCAAATACAGAAGATGGCAATGTAGTCAGAAAATGGCCACTAACATCGAGCATGGTTGCTACAGAAATCTACTGATTTTGGGGTTGTTTTAAAACTCACCTATAAAGAAAGTCAGCCAAACCGATGAGACTAAATCGAGCCACTCTTGCCCCCAGGAACTGGTTTACAGACGTAGATTTGTCCAGATCTACTTTCAGCCTCTGGAATTGTGTTAAGGTAGCTGTGTCATAGTTGTATCATGTTTTTAAATGTTAAAAAGAAATAAATAAATACCTGAATGACCGATCGCGATAGGTGGGACTGATACTCCTCAATGTGTAACGTATGGGCCCATCGCCTCTCTTCTTCATCCAGAACCTGAATGAGCTCTTTGGTCACCTTCTCCTGCAAGTGAAATGTAAAAAATTTGTCTTGTTACATTTTTTAAGGGGCAGTCAAAGGAATACTAGTTTCTTACTTTAACAATACTAAGGCACTCCTTTTCCAATTGAGCCACTGTGTCTTGAGGCAGAATAGGTTCCAGGGAGGCATAGTTGATTGGTGTTACAGTGCCAATGGTTCCAAGAACATCACTTATAAAGACAAAAATGTAGTTTTTTAGATGAGATTCACTGTAGTCCTGATATACTATACAGAGTTTACTGGGGTTCTACCGGTTGTAGATGTTGTAGAACCAGTCCAATAGTGAGTAGACATCAGTAATCTGCAGTGGGCCACGGGTAAGGGATCTTAGGCGTTTAGCCACAGCTTGATGATAACTTTCCACATACACCTGGAACGCAGAAAACTCCTCAGGGTAAATCAACACAGCATTTCTCTTCGCTGCGTCCAGGTCATCCACCATCCGACTCCTTAGGCGTTCCAGGTATGATGCCAGCTGGCCTGCCTGAATGGCCACCTGGTGTGGCAGGCTCCAATCAGCAGCCTCCGCCACAGCTTCCCTCCACTTCATCTTGATTCGCCGAGGACGGTGGCTTTGTTGGGTCTGGGGAATTATGTCTAGAGCTTTCTCTGGCTTGCTCTCCTCTCTGAGAGCCCAGGTCACATCTGCATGCTCCTCCTGTTGAATAACCAGTACCACAAGCCCAAGGTTAGGCCCCGCGCTGGGCTGACGGAGAGACTCGCGCACGATATCCCACATTTCCTTCATCAAAGCCTCGTAGAGGAGCTCTACGTCCTTCTCTTTCCGACGGCTTGAATCCAGAGTTGCGTTGGAGCTGAGTGATTCCTCCAATGATAAACATGATAGTGGAATCATGCCAGGAGGACTGCAGGGACTAAAAGTAGGATTGAGGACGGGACTGGTTGGAGCTGGCAGGAGAGACAACAGCTCACACTCTCGTTCAAGCTCCTGAATATGTGTGTCGGCAAGGAGCAGGTCTCGATGGTTGACTAACTGGAGAATCTCCAGTACTGTAGAGAGTAAAGCATAGACCAAAGAAGTGAAACAAGGAAGTGCTAACATCGTGCATCATGAACTCAACCAGATGCACATCTCCCCCAAACACCAACAATGTAAGCTTAGATAAAAAATGTCAAACAGTTTAAATGTTGGGTTTTGTTTTTTTGTTTTTAACAATAATTCTTAACTGAACTGGGCATTTATAAGCTATGAAAAGGGTAAAATAAATAAATTAATAATAATAATAATAATTTCGCACTCTATGGGTTTTTTAGACTGAGAAAAATCCAATCATGTAACAGACAATCGGCTGTCATAGACTACCTCTTGCCCCAATCGGTTC
Source organism: Vanacampus margaritifer (assembly GCF_051991255.1). NCBI lineage: Eukaryota > Metazoa > Chordata > Actinopteri > Syngnathiformes > Syngnathidae > Vanacampus > Vanacampus margaritifer. Next base: position 17,863,001 of record NC_135447.1, on the reverse strand, counting down.
CACTGTATTTGAATTTCAAATTACTGTACTGCCATAAGTGCTCAAAAAGGGTTACAGACAGAGGTGGCAAATCCAGGTCCAGGAAGTAAAAACCCTGCCACGTTTGGCTTTAGCCATTGAGCTAGCTCCCTAGCAGGTAAACGAGCACCATGGGAGCTAGCTAGGGAGTTAGCTAGCATCTGGGGGTAAAGCTAAACTGTGGCAGGGTTTTTTACTTTCTAGGCTTGGATTTGCCACCTCTGGTTATAGACTTCATGTCATAGGACATACTGGAGCTTAGGCAGAAGGAACCTGGTTCCCCAAAACAAGGGCTATTCAGTGTAGTATCACTTATTATCAGAGGTGACTCATTGCTTATTCACTACCTGAGAGAGGCTCTCTAGTTTTGACCACTGGCTCCTCTTCCTCTGTTTCCTCGTCAGTCTCCTGTGAGGCCTTGTCGGACATGGATTCCCTCTTCAGCTTGCCAAGGCTGACCATCCTGAGGAAGGAGGGCCGCCTAGAAGCCTCCGCCTCGCTGGCTACACTCAGGTCCCCACAGGGCAGGCTTTCTCTGCGCTCCTCCTTACGACGGTTGGTAATGCTGCACAGGATCCGCAATACAAAACAAAATTAACAATATAAATTGGGTGGGGCTGAAAAGAAGAGGCCATTTTAAAGGCTTGGTGCTAAATATTGTTGATAGAAGAAATGGCATTCTTTTGAAAAGTGACACCTATACTGTGAAGCTGTGCTACTGTCAAGCATAATGAACAGCTTTAGATAAAAATAAAATAAAATACTAGCAAAATATCGAATTTTTTTAAAAGTGACGACAATTACCAATTTTGGTATTTTAGCAAGAAACATTAAATCAATGCACATGATTTGCTCTGGCAGGCCTGATAACATGATATGGCGTGCCCGATCTGGCCCCCGGGCATTTAGTTTGACCCCTGTGATTATATTCTGTGAGAAGTATATAATAAAGCCTGGCTATTGTTTCCTTAAGTCTATGGCCATAAACACTTAGTAAAGGCTTCACGGCGTTTTATATGGTTTAGATCAGTGGTGTCAAACATACGGCCGGCGGCCCACGAGATGATTTTTGAAAGTACAAAAAAAATTGTACTGTCGGACGAATTAATCAGCCGGCCACAATCAAAACATATAAATTCATAATTTCACAAAAAGTCCTCAGATGAGCAATGCAACTTGTACACAGAATCGTCCTGGATGTCATTATTTTACACACAACCTGAAGTCACGGTTTGTTTAAATTTATTTTTAATTTTTATGTCATAGACCAACATAAACGTGTTGAATATGACACAAATTAAATTACTGGGAGCACAAATACATATGACAACGATTAACGTCCTTATAACTTCATTAACTGCGTCCCACAATTCATTCTGGGAACAATATATATGCAAAACAGGTAGATTTAACACATTCGGAACTCAAACAGGCAAAGTGTTGCCGCGTTCTATTTGCATTTGTGTTATTTTTTTAAACAATATAATTACAGTTGCGCTCCGTAGTTTAGAGCTGGTCCACAAATAGCAAAAATATACGTACAATTGACGGCAATTGTTTTTAGGTTACATACCATTTTTTCTACCGATCCGGCCCACTTAGTCATATATTTTCCTCCATGAGGCCCCTGAGCTAATATGAGTTTGAAACCCCAGGTTTAGATGTACAGTTGCACTTGAGAGTTTACATACCTTTGCTACAAATGCTACAAATCGTCAACAAAATTCACACACACACACATCACTACACTTGTCAACTTCAAAATCTGGAATTATCAAAACAATTGCTACCGTATTTTGGATTTTATGGGCATTAACCTTTTGTCTTGTGTCTTCATAAGTTTACATACCATAAGGGTATGTAAACTTTCAAGCACAACTTTAAGTATAAAATAATTATAGTTCTTTTCATGCATTTTTCTATGCACATAAAATGTTCATTATGCAGTGTAAATTTTATATTGGTACTCCAATGATAAATGAAGCTTCCAACATATTTATGTGTCTACATCAGGAAATAGGCTTTGACCACCTCAAGATAAATATTAATATTTTAGTAGCAAACAATTGTGTGTAGCCATCCTCACCGGAACAGCGTCATAATTCCTTCTGAGCTTCTGCGCGGTCCTTTCCTTTTTTCCATCTCTGTTGGGAGCGTGTTTGAGTCTCCAGGACTATAGTGGGGTGAGTTGTGCCCCCACACACTCCGTCCAGATTTACGGAGCCCCTTGCCTAATTTTCCAAGGGTTTTCAGTGGTGACACACCACAAATCCGCTCCAGGGTGCCCCTTTGCTTCCCTTTAGGATTTCCCGCTCCGTGTCTCTCCGCATTTAGCTCGTTTTCCTCTTCTTCTCCATCACGAGAGGACCTGAGCCCGATGTTCCCCCTGACCTCCCCCATGATGAGGCCCGTGTCACCGTCATTCCTCTCCCCCTCATCCAGGTCAACATCCTCAAAAGGGTTCAGGTTATTTTTCAGATCCTTCAGGTCGTGCAATTCATTCAAGTCATTAAGATCATTCAAGTCCTTGAGGTCCAAGTCGAGTCTTGGTAGAATAAGTTCACCGTTCATTCTGGGGAACTCATGGCAGCTCTTTGACCTACCTGGGAGCTTCTTTAGAATTGGCATGGTTGCACTTGAGATTTGAACTGTTGAACAAGAAGAGGAAAAAAGCAGCTTTAGGTTATGACTAACTATGCCGCTTCAGTAATTCTCTATTATACACAATATTATTATTAGTATGAGTAGTAATAGTATTTATATGATATGATATGATATGATATGATATGATATGATATGTTATGATATGATATGATATGATATGATATGATATGATATGATATGATATGATATGATATGATATGATTACAACCTAGTTGACCTAGGTGTATCTGATATTGAAATTGAAAAAGCTACTTTTCTGGCATTACGGTTAATAATTTAGAAGTTAAAAGCTGTCACATGCAGGTTATCAGCTATATAATACATTGCTGTTGTTTACAAGACATCAAACTCAAAACATGCTTACATTCAGACAACAAACTTCTGACCATGAAATTGAAATCAAACCATGGTTGGGATTCATCAGCCTATATGTTTGTGACGTATTCCATCCTGTTTTTGTACTTCTTGTCACACGGTTTACACTTTTTGTAAAGTCAGAAACATTTTGCCTTAAATATCATAGTATATTTTTAGCCTTAGTTTACATATTAATATTCCTCATATAACTAGATTAAGATATAGCATAATCTAAATATGTTGTAAATTTTATATTTACGGCACCTTCTGTATACCCTTTTTGTTTTTCCCCCAATGCCCAGTTATACATGCGTAATCTGTACAATGACAATAAAACTGAAGATTTTTTTGTATTATTATTGTTAATAACTGACTTTTTCTGAATAAGTCAAGCTGTTTTTTAAACGTACTTTCTTAGTTATATTGACAAGAAAGGTTCTTTCAATGTACTATATATACCTCATTAGATGTCCTTTCAAAATAAATGTTATACAATGAATGCTACCATCTATAGGACATTAAAGAAATTTGAGTTTTTTTCACTTTTTAAAAAATTGTCAATTCACAAAGAAATTATGGTAACATTATGAATTTTTACTGTTAATTACTCAGTAAATATATATATTTTTTAATATTTTTTAGGGTTTTTAAGTTGAATTGTAAATTTTATTCCATTAAATAACAGACAACCGATGTGAACTTATTTTAACAATCAATATGTTTTTCTAATGGAGTTTTTTTTTGTACAAAAATAGAAATATTGTGTGTTTTTACAGTTACAATGAATTTCATGTTATTTTACATTTGACATGTAAAATCAGAGTTTATTTTTGTAAATTAAATGATATTTTTAAAATACAGGGGGAAAAAAATGTAAAAATAAATTAAATAAATAAATCTGTTATATTACAGTTTTGTTTTTGTTTTTCTGTTTTTTTTTTTACAGTGTACTGATGTATATCCAGTTGTCAAAACGAAGACTAAATTTAAAAAAAAGTTTTGGGAGTGACTGCTACATTAAACAAATAATGACAAATGATGTGTTTGCCTCACAGAATATTAAGTTGTACTCAAAGGCCACATCATTACATACACCTACACACTGAAATTGAATAAAATTCAACAGCTTCGTTACTGTATTATAAGTACCAATAATAATGTTAAGGTCATTGTTTTGTAATTGTCTTGGTTTATTACTGCTAAGTTCCATTTGAAATATTTTGTACAGTATATGATTTCAGGGTGTACAAGATTGTTGTATTGGATCTCATTGGATTTTGTGGGTGTACCTAATGAAGTGTCTGGTGGGTAGACAAAATCTATTAGAGACGTTACCTGTTTCACATCTGTATGGAGGAAGACAACAAATTAGAAAACACACACAAACCACATCAGCTCCCTGAGTGATGGAGCTTATTGAAACATATCAAAAGTCCAATTCAAACAGTCTTACCTGAGAAGATATCCTTGCACTGTTTCAGTAGTGTGTCATCCTGGAGTGTGCGGGCTTTGTGTACGTGTGTGACTGATGAGTGTGAGAGTGTGTCTGAAAGTACTCATGGACTCAAGAGAGCAATGTGGCTGCCCGTGGTTTCCTGGCGAGCTCTATTGTGGTGGAAGGTGATATGTTTTCCTGAGGAAAGGCCTGTCCTGTCGCTTCTACCCCTCCTACACCAGCAAACCTTCAGCCCCCACTCCTTTGCCCAACCCTGCATGCCCTCAAGGGAACCTAGTTTTGTACATTAATTACATTGAGTGCCGAGTGGAGGGTCCACAGCATTCCCTACGGTGTATTATAATTTTATCATGCACAATAGAGTGCATAATAAACCCTTTAACTTATTTCTTTGGGTGGTAAAACTTGAAGAGTGCATCGATGCCCGTGGCCTTGAGTCCAAATTACATTCTTGCATCAGCAGTAGCGTATTCTTTCTCAGCTGAAAAGTTTAGATCTGAGAGAAATGATGATAAACACATGCAGTAGGTTGTTGCCATATTGTGTGTAACATAACTGAGGGTTGTGTTGCCATAGCAGGGCTCTAATATCACAAAAAGGAAGCTGCTGAAGATGCGTTTGTCCTTGTGTATGAAGATATGCGCAAAGGGTTGAGTTGTACTGTGTAACGTAACTTTGAATGAAAATGTACGTACAGCCCACCTGTAAAAGCTTTCATGATACAGTACTGAATTCGTGTTGCTGCTTTCTGCCACCTAGTGTACTATGGAGGACCGAAACTGCCAAAATTTAAAATAAATAAGCTTGTCTTTGGTTGAGCTCAAAATAAATAAATGTGAGAGCAGTGCATTATTTATTGATTGACATCTATTTCTATTTTTATATTTATTTTTGTATTTATTTCAACATTTATTTTTGTCCGTTTTTCTATCACTTATTTTGTATATATGTTTACTTTTATTTATTTATTTAGGTATATATATATATATATATATATATATATATATATATATATGTATATGTATGCTGCTTAATTGTAAAAAAAAAATGATAATAATAATAATAATAATAAAATGACATAATCACACTGGTAGCTTGACTTATACTTATTTAATTATGTTTTATTGTAATACAGATGAGTGCCTGGAATTATTATGGGAAAATTCTTGTGTAGCTTGGGAAGGACAGGGAGGCAAGCATAAGGGATAAGATTAGGCTGTTCTGAGCTTCATGTGCAAAAGTTAAAGGCCTAATTGTTAAAAATGAAACATTTGTGCATAAATGGCTGGCAAGCGAACAGAGGAAGCTTCTGACATCATCAACTGGAAGTCACCCACCTTCTTCACCTCAACGGCAACGAGAAGGAGCTTTGGACCAATCAGACAAAGACAACGCCTCACTTCTGCTTTGAAAAAGTGTTTTAAGAGTGGTCCAGGAATAGATAACCTTTGTCAATCTACATAATCTTTGCTAGTGACTAGATAGGCGTAGCTATTGACCCAAAGCTCTGAAATGTATAGACTCCTCTGTCCGGAAATAAATTGACTTGCTTTTAATTCGTCGTTTAAAAACGAGCACTAACGTCATTCGTATTTTTTATTTTATTATGAAAGTGTGTTGCTTCCGGTTGCGGCGCTCACGTCGGAAAAGAAAGTATAGTGGCAGACTGGCGACCAGCCAGATTAAAAACAACAACAACAACATACTGTAATGAACTAAATGTGTTGTGTGTGTGTTCTGGGGTTGCCATTTATGTTTGGCACTCTTGTGTTTGACTGTTGGTGAGCGCAGCATGGGTGTCGCGTGGCGGGGGGACGTGCGGTTTGGCTGCGTGTGTTGTTGGGTTTCTTCTGCTAGACTCATGAGTTGTTGTACTTAGTTTTTCCGGCGTCTGCTACGGCCAACAGCGGCGTTGTGTTGAGAGCCATAAAAGGGTGACATCCCAATTAACTTGCTTAATTTGCTAGTGGCGTTCTTACAAAACATTTTTTGAGATTTGTTGGCACCATGAAATTTACAATCAACAGATTTTTTCCCTTAAAATTATACATTTTCTCAGTTTAAACTTTTGACCTGTCATCTATGTTCTATTCTGAACAAAATATTGAAATTTGGCACTTCCACATAATTGCATTCCGCTTTTATTCACAATTTGTATAGTGTGGAATTGGGTTTGTTTTTTGGATTGGTCGACACTACTAAACCATTCAATGAAACAAGCAGTGGAGCTACGCTTCGCCAGACTACGTTAGATGCAACTTGTGCAAGAACTATCGATAAACAAAGGCAACAGAAGCTTACAAATGCCATCGCCATGTGGATAGCAACGGACTGCGGGCCTGTGAGTGTTGTGGAAGATGTCGGATTGAGAAATGCTTTCAGAGTCGCAACAAATGACGGCGGGTATGAGATTCCCTCTGTTAGGGGGTAGTGGTGGTGGTTGCGGACCCAAACGCAGGTAAGCATGGCAAGGAGGCAGAGTTTCAGTCAAAAGAGGGATTTAATTAAACCAAAAACAAGGAGGTAAACGATGTACTGTCCAGAAACAAAAACAACAAACTCCAAGAAGGCAAACAATGCAAAACATGGGGGGCACAACAGGGCAAAAAAACTGGCAGCATAACGGGTGGAAAACAACAATGAATTGACGCAGACAGAGGAGAGACAAGAGACTAAATACACACACACACACACACTAACGACACAGGACACACCTGGGGCAAGACACAAGTGGCTGAGGGCATTGATTGGTTGACACAAGGAAGGGCTGGATTACATTTAACAAGACCAAGAGAAAAACAGAACCCAAACATGACACCCTCAAGACGTACCATCACAAGAAGAACACAAAAGTTGTACAAAAAGGAGAGGACTGCAAGAGACAGATTTACGACGTGCACCTTTTGTTGCTCTCACCGGGGACTACTGGACGTCATTGGATAACCATAATTACCTTGTGGTTACAGTGCATTACATTGATGAACAGTGGGAGCTGCGTTCACATGCAACACCAACTCAGTGGCCTTGTGGTAGAGTGTCCGCCCTGAGACTGGGAGGTTGTGGGTTAAATCCCCGGCCGGGTCATACCAAACACTATAAAAATGGGACCCATTGCCTCCCTGCTTGACACTCAGTATAAAGTGTTGGAATTGGGTGGTTAGATCACCATGTGATTCCCGAGCGCAATCATTGCTGCTCACCGCTCCCTCAGGGGATGGGTCAAATGCGGAGAATGAATTTCGCCCCCACTTAGTTGGGTGTGACAATCAGTGGAATTTACCTTTACCTTACCTTTATGCTCTGACTATAATGAGAGGCATTTTGCCGAAACGTGCGCGGGACATTTTTGGCAAGTTGCTCAGGAGTGGAATGTGTCAAACAAAGTCACCACGCTTAGCACAGACAGTACAAGAAATATAGTTGCTGCAGTGAGAGAGTGAGACACCTGCCTTTCGAACATATCCCCTGCTTTGCACATATTCTCCAGCATTCTGTCACAGGATCTCTGCATAACAGTGCGTTTGACAATGTCCTTGCCAAGTGCAGAAAAATTGTGGGGCATTTTAAACACAGTCCAGTAAATGCTGCACAATTGGAACAACGACAAGTTGAACATGGACAAAATAAGAAGTCACTTATACAAGACATTCCAACCAGATGGAATTCAACTCTGGCAATGATAAAAAGCATCATCAGAAATGAACAGCCACTGAGGGATGTCCTCACCCCACACACACACACACACCAAGATTGCCATGCCATCAGAACATGAAATGGACAAACTGCGCAGGTTAGAAACGCTACTGGAGCCATGCAGGTATGATTTACAGTACATCATATTTCTCACAATCCTGTCATGTGTGCATGGAAGACAGCATGTGTATGTGCGTGCATGTGTGGTGTTATTGTTAATATGTTGAGAATATTCCCATTGGGGAAATTCATGTCGATGTTCGTTGTGTAATGTTTCCCTCACTGAGTAAAATGCCCATCTACAGGAATACATACTCATGATTATATATTGTCACCGCTTATCTCTATCACCAGGTACATTTTATTATGCTATAAACTTCTTATATGATTCACATTATATAAACAGGTTTAGAAATTAAAGGATGTCAATTTAGTGAAATATATGTAGTTACAATGTAAAGCACTGAAACTAATATTCAAGCACTTTTCAGAATCTGAAACACAACATTGAAATTCAGGTACCCCTAGGAACCATGTGGGTTTGATTTAATTTGACTGATGTGGAGTTGGTTTTGTTACAGGTATGTGACTGAACTTTTGGGAGGTGAAAAGTATGTCTCGTGCTCTGTGGCTCTGCCTGCTTTTTGCCATCTCGCTTGGGTGATGGAGAGCTCAAATGATGATCTTGCGTATGTGGCCAAGTTTAAATCTACATTCAGAAAGGACCTGGAGACACGTAAGGAAAATGCCAACATTGCATATTTGAAAATTGCTACTGCATTGGACCCTAGATTCAAGGACCTCAAGTGTATACCCTGAGCTGAGAGGAATGAGGTATGGGTCTCAGTCACCAATTTAGTCAGGCAACAGCTGGTTGTTCTGAAATATGTGGAAGAAAAAACTTTAGAGCCAACAAAGAAAAAAAAAGCATTTTGGCTGCTTCATCTGAGTCTGATTCTGAACCGGATGACGACTCAATTGAGTACTTTGTGCGTCGGTACAGATCAGAACCTACCATTAGTTCAGAATCCTGTCCATTAGATTGGTGGTCCAAACATGCAGGTGTAGCAATCTCAGTAGCAATCTCTTCCGACTTAAAGTCAGGTGCCCTCTTTATCTCCTCAACTTCCTCGTTTTTTGTAGGTGGCATCGTGACTGTTGTCACATGTAGCAATGACGCGCACAAGGACGCCCAGTCCAAACTATTGAATATTATTAGAATCGATTAATCTATCTATTGTTCAATCGATTAATTGACTAATAGGATTCATTTTAATTCTGCATTAAAGTGGATTACAAAAAAAAATTTTCCTGTTTATTAACCAGCGATTGGTGGTTATATTGTACTTCGTGTTCATAAAGTGATAAAAAAAAAAAAAGGAAGATTGATGTGCTATGTTACCGGTTCGGTCATTGTTTTCCAAAGATGTTTGCCAATGTCTTATATTGATTAAACACAGAAGATAATTGTCATGTTAGTGAGTGGATGAGGGATGGTGGACCCAAATGCAGGGAAACAGGAATCAAGTGCAATGTGTGGTACTTTAATTAATTATAGAGAGAAAGGTGAGCAGATAACCATGACTGGACGTGACTGGACTGGTCGCCATGACTAGATGGGACCTGACTGGACTGGTCACCATGACTAGACGGAACAGGACTGGACTGGTCGCCATGACTGGATGGGACGTGGCTGGACTGGTCACCATGACCAGACATGGCGTGACCGGTCGCCATGACTGGACAGGATGTGACTGGACTGGTCGTCATGACTGGACAGAACGTGACTTGACTGGTCGCCATGACGGGACGGGACGGGACTGGTCACCATGACTAGACGGGACATGACTGGACTGGTCGCCATGACTGGACGTGACGTGACGTGACAGGACTTGATTTGCCTAGACTTGACTTGCTATGGAGTGCCTATAGCTTTTTGGCTGTGATGAGGGCTTCTTGGCTGTGATGAGGGCTTCTTGGCTGTGATGAGGGCTTCTTGGCTGTGATGAGGACTTCTTGGCTGTGGCGACTTGACACACAAACTTCCACACATACATAGACAATGCACCCACACCGACTGGACAAACACAACAGGTTAAATACACTAACACTAATGAGACACACCTGAGGAAGGGAAGACACACACATGTGGACATGGTTAGCCATAACAAGACAAGGGAAGACACCAGGAACACAAGACAAAAACACCAACCACACACAAAAATAGCACCCATAACAAACTAAAAAACCAACCCCCACAGAACCGAAACATGACAGTAATCAGTCTTTTTTCACGAAGGACTAGAGAAATCTGTGAACAATTACTGTTGATATGCTGAAATCAGAAGATTTTGACAATTTTAAATTTAAAAATTTTGTCTTCAAACAAAAATTTTGGCTTCAAACAATTACTCGATTCTTAAAATAGTTGTCGATTAATTTGATAATCGATTATTTGTCGATTAATCGATTAATTTCAACAGTTCTTCTTAGATTATTGAGTACCGTTTGTAACCTAGAAACTGTTATAAACAAGTGCAGCTACCCAACAAGCAAACATGTTGGTATGCCACAAGATGGTATCTTCTATTTTGCTTCTGCACTGCAATTTTTTTCTCTTTCCGAACCATATTTGTGACCATATTCCCATTTCCAAAAAAAGAGAACACTTGCCCCGGCCTTGAAATTGTGGGACCAGTCGCAGTTACACAGTGTACTTCACCTCCTTTTAGTCACGCAATGCCAACCGGACATTTTCATGAATTTATAAAAACCCCGGACACATGTAGAGGACGTAAGAAAATGGTCTGTCCTCCTAAATGTCGTCCCAAAAGAGGACGTTTTGTCATTTTACATTAATGCACCTCTTCAACATGTAATGAAAGAAACCTGCAGTTCAATATGCTTCCTTCATCATATACTGAACATAAACAAGACAAGTAAAAGGCAAACCATAGAAGCGCTAGCTGTGACTGTAGCTCAAGTTCACAATCTACTTTGTACAGTACAGGATGCCTCATCTGGATTTCAATATGCTCATAGTGAAATTATACAGTATGGGCCAACAAAAAGTACAATATGTTACCTTTATTAGCAACTCTGTGTAGAAGTAAGCTCAAAACAGAAGCAATGATTATCAGTGACATGTCATTAAATAAATTTGACTATGTGGACAAAGAATTTGGATTAATTTAACGTGTATAACCCCATACTGGTATTGTGGGACAGCATGAAAATAATATTTTGGAAGAAGATAATGTTCACTGTAGGCTACATGTATAGTCAATAACTAAAATACTGCAATGGCAGCTTGGTTATTTGATTGTAAATATACTCCAATATCCACCATTGGCTGATGAATACATGATGTTGAATGTGTGGTGTGATTTAAAAAGGATTATTCTATTGATCTCCACTAGGAGGTACAAGCAGTCTTAGAAATGATTACCACCACTTGTTTACGGCAGTAGCCACGTTTTACGACACCCTGATAAGTCTTACGTAGTTCCACACTGTTGTTACCCTGCCAGTCTGTTAATAAATTCAGCTGTTGAACCGCCATAATAATGTGAATTTATGACAGAATGTTTGTGATGTGGGCAAAGGTGGCAAATCCAGGTCGAGAAAATAAAAACCCTGCCACAGTTTGGCTTTAGCCTCAAGTGCTAGCTAGCTACCTAGCTACCTAGCTAGCTCCCATGGTGCTTGTTAACCTGCTAGAGAGCTAGCTAGCTAGCACCTGAGGCTAAAGCCAAACTGTGGCAGGGTTTTTATTTTCTGGACCTGGATTTGCCACCTTTGCCCACATTACAAACATTCTGTCATGAATTCACATATTTATGGAGGTTCAACAGCTGGATTTATTAACAGACTCGCAGGGCAACAACAGTGTGGAACTACGTAAGACTTATCAGGGTGTCGTAAAACGCGGCTACTGCCGTAAACAAGTCATCAGGGGCCAAAGTCAAACTGTGGCAGGGTTTTTACTTTCAGGTGCTAGCTAGCTAGCTAGGTTCCATGGTGCGCTTTACCTGCTAGGGAGCTAGCTAGCGAGATAGATAGCATGTGAGCCTAAAGCAAAACTGTGACAGGGTTTTTACTTTCTGGACCTGGATTTGCCACCTCTGAATTAGGGATGCTATTTAAATGCATGCATTATTTTTATGAATACACTTTTAAATGTAATTAATTCCAAATTATGCTAATAACAAGTGTTAATATTTTTTAGTGGGTTACATGCTTTGAGCTTGTGCTTCTCTTCCATGTTTTCTGTGAGAAGTGCGATGTACTGTAGGCTATTTAATTTTGTAAAATTGTTGAGTAAGTAAACTATTCTCCACTGCTCAACAATATCTTCCTAATATCATTTTACATCAATAGTCAAAAGTTCTTTGAAACTCATTAATATGGCAAGCAAGGCCTCATGTAAGGGACACAATTCTTTCCTATCACAAAACATTGAATTGAATATTGTTTTATATGTTTTCTATAAGTTTTATATTTAAGGAACAGACACTTCCTTTCACGCTGTGCCACAACCATGGAGTTGACAGGTTGACACAATTCTCAAACCACAAAAGTTTTACACATCCATTTGCATGTATTTGATAAACAAACTAGGATAATTAAGTACATGAGTGTTATGCATTGTTGACAGTTTCACTACTGTGTGTATAATGGGGTGGTGGCGTGAGGTCATCAAAGGGTCTGGTTTTGGCCTTGGGTGTGGTGGAAATGGTGGGGGTTGTTGAAGTGATAAGGTTCATGACGATGGTGGCTGTGACTGATGACAGGATGCTCGATGCCTTCGCTCTGCAGCTCTTCCTCCTTGTGAACTCCCTCCAGCTTCTCCACTAGCTCTCTGATGAAGGTCTTAGGAAGAACACAGAATATCATGTCATATCAAGTACAAGGATTTTCTGTTATTTCCTGTCAGGCTTGTAACCATTAGCTTACTCTTTCTAGACCTGGCTGCCCATAAAAACTGAACAATAACTTGAACTGTAAATAGTCTGAGGTAGGATTAGAACCTCCCACATACTGATCATCTGTGGGCTCGATCAGACCATCAGGCTAGGGGAGTAACAGAATTCATGTACCGGCAATACGTACTATAGATGCCCCCAAAAATATATTTTTAACTGTGATCCAATATAGTTACAGGGGGGGAAAACACCTAATCAGATTACAGATTAATTTATATGATGGCGTATTAGGGCCACGTATATATACAGTGGAACCTCGGAGTTTGAACGTCTTGGAACTCGTACAATTCGGACTTCAACCAAAAAATCTGAGTAAAAAATGCCTCGGAGTTTGAACTTATTTTCGGAGTTCGAACACCCAAGCTAAGCCGAACATACCTTGAAAGCGGGTAGCCGAGTGAAGCCGAGCAATGCCGAATGCTCAAGTTGCGGTAGTTGAGACGATGCACTGCTCATTTCCAGTCAGATCCTAAATACTCCTGGTGGTGCTCCATACTCGCGAGTGCATTTTGATTTTTCCACGACAATTTTATTCACCATGGGCCCAAAGAAAGACAACAGTGCCAGTGGCAGCAAAGAAAAACATACAGTGCTACGAACCACAGTGGAATTAGGAAGGAGATTATTGCGCCACAGTAACTACCGTGACTACTTCTGTAATCACTGGCACGAGGACCCCCCTTAGCTGTTCAACAACGGGCCTGACGTTAAACAACGCACATAAGGACCACTTAGTAGTCTAACAATTTGCCCAATGTAAAAGACACAACCTCAGCACTGAACTAAAGCCCAACATTAACATAGCATTTATCATCCATTGATGCCATCACAGCACAACAGGGAAGATAAGTTATTTTTATTGTTTAAATACTGTACTGTACTGTAAATGTAAAAAACATTAATATAAATAAAAATAGGATTTTTTTTGTTTTTGGAGCTTGGGAACTGATTAATTGCATTTACATTATTTTCTATAGGAAAAAATGTTTCGGAATTTGAACAATTCGGACTTTGAACACTTTGCAGGAAAGAATTATGTTCAAACTCCGAGGTACCACTGTATATGTTTTTGCACATTTTTCGAGTTTATTAAGTGGCAGATTTGCGAGAGAAAAACTTTCGAGACTTACGAAAAATACACGTAGCGTACTACTCGGATGTTTGTGCCAATACTTTTCGGTCGGGTTTTCAAATAAGGAGATAGTAAAGGCTTTAACCATATCATGTTAAGCATTTGCACTTTGAAGCGTTAGGTACGGCCAGCAACAAAGACTTCTTGCTTTGTGAAGTTCCACATCAAACATTTGAGTTAATTTGTTAAATTAAACATTTACTAGTATATTTGTGTTTCCATAATTATTATTATTTGCACATTCATATATTTTGGTATTTTTTTTGTACAAGTAGCTAAGTTGATGTGTCGAATCTGCTGCGCTCCGTCATTCACTTGCATTTACCTAAAGTATGCTAGCTTCTGATCGGTTAGTGTTTGGTCAGCTGATAGGGGATCAGGAAGTGTTGTCGCTCTAGCTGCCGTGTATGACGAGTAAAGTTTAGTAATAAATCCGTCTCCAACCTGCCTTTTCGTTTTATAAACAGTGTCCCATTAACCACCAATGAATCCTCACATTAGACTATGGCTACGCTACATGTATTTCTCGTAAATTTTTCCCCCCGCAAATCTGACACTTTATAAAGTGGCAAATTTGCCACTAAACTCGCAAATTTGCCACTTTATAAACTCGCAAATTTATGACTTTTTTTTTCCTGAATATTGCCCCCGTCCTCCCCAAAAATATATTTATACTTGGCCCTAATACAAAAAATGGCAATTAGTTTGCAGGATTACATTTTTAATGTGGCGACAGAGTTGCCGGTGTCGAGTGCTCCCCACTCTCAAACTGATTGGCAAAACAAACTTTCCCAGAATGAAGTGGATAACTGGTCACAATATAGACCACTGGACTGCGCTTGCTGTCCCACATAAGGTTTTTGTTGGTCAACAATTAAATGGGACAGGTCACTGGATATGTGTGGTTCTTAAAGCGGTCAGGTCAAAACTGTCTCAAAGAGAATGAATAGATGATGACTGTATTGTATCATATTCACTGGAGGACTTGTTCATTTTAAATAAAATTGATAGAGATGTGTGCGCTATCAAAATGATCTGGACTGCTGGTTACCATATGGAGCTATACTGTAGTGGCTAACTGCTAGCGCTACGCCTGCAATTAATATAAATATATCAATGACTCCAGTCACAAAGCACCCACTACTATTTATTTATACAATTTAAATGCCATATTATTGATATATCTGCAAAATAAATGACATGGAATTGAATATATAAATACATAAAGAGGGCTACATACTTTTTTTCATGGTTATAGCCGTTGGGATTGAAGCTAACTTCTCTTTATTACCCTTCACTTGTTATAACAAACATCTGGTCATATGGAAAAATTTGAAAAACTTTATGAAGCTAGCAAATCTAATTTTTCTCACGGGACGAAGTTATTGGCAACCAGTTCAGGGTGTACTGCCCGAAAGCTGGCTGGGATAGGCTCCAGCACCCCCGTGACCCTTTGTGAGGAATAAGCGATTAAGAAAATGGATGGATGGATGGATGGATGGATGGATGGATGGATGGATGGATGGATGGATGGATGGATGGATGGATGGATGGGACGAAGTTATCTATCTACCTATCTCTATATCTCTGGTGCACAAGTGTAGAATGTTTGCCTCTGTTTCTGTGCTTTGGATTGCGGGTGCTCAGGCCTCCTCTTGAATTCCAAAACCATTCATATTATACAACCATAATAAAATAACAAAAAAATATACAGTACAGTAAATATAAACCATATTGATTCCCCCCCACCTCCCTTTTTTCCCGCATATTTGGTATTGGATTAATCCAAAAGTAATTGAAAGTAATCAAGTTTACATTAGTTTAATATTATGGCACTTGGATTATGTTGCTAATGAAATTTTTTAATAGTTACTGTAACTACTAGTTACTGTCAGAGGTGGCAAATCCAGGTCCAGAAAGTAAAAACCCTGCCACTGTTTGTCTTTAGCCCCCGGCGTTAGCTAGCTAGCTAGCTAGCTCCCTAGCAGGTAAACGAGCACCGTGGTAGCTAGTTTAGGCAACTAACTAGCTAGTGCCTGAAAGTAAAAACCCTACCTCTGCTTGTGTCCAAATTCACAAGGCTGGGTCCTACAAAAGCCAAATTTGTCGGCTGCATGATGTCACTCCCGGCGCGACTCGACAGCACGCATTGACTTACATATGAATGGATTGTCTTTTTTTTTCTTTTCTTTTTTTTTCCAGGAGAGCTCAGTATTGTTCATTCGATTTGACATCATCATTGCTCTCCTTTTTTTAAAAAAACAAATAAATTAAAAAAAAGTAATAATTTTTTTTAATTTTTTTTTTTAAATATATATATATATATATATATATATATATATGTGTGTATATGTATATGTACACACATGCACATACAAAAAAAATATATATATATATATGTGTGTATATGTATATATATGTATATATTTTTTTTTGTATGTGCGTGTGTGTGTGCGTGCATGCGTGCGAGTGTGTGTGTATTCATCAGTTCACCTAAAGCCCATTAAAAAAAATCCCATACTAATAATATAATATAATAATAAATTGCCAAATGCAGAAACATCAATGTAAGTTATCACGATGTAGTGGCTCTCGCTAACAGACAGAATTAAGTAACCAGAATTAGGTTAAAAAATTCTATATACGTAGACCATGTTTCTATAAATTTTGATATTTGGTTTTTATTTGAGGCAGATATTTTTTCCATTAAAATGTGATTTATGAGGAGGTTAGACCATTGGTCGATATTCAGAGTTTGTTTATTTTTCCAGTTAACAAGAATTGTTTTTTTAGCGATAGTAAGGGCTACAAGTGTAGATTGAAATTGTTTATATGGTAAGTCAGTTGTTGTTAGGTCACCTAGCAAACACAAGTTTGGAGATAAAGGTATCCTACAGTCCAAAATAGCGGAAAGTTTTTCTAAGACTTTAGTCCAGAAATACATAACCGGAGTACATAACCATAAAGCATGAACATAAGTGTCTGTAGTGTTTTGTAAGCATTGGAGACAAATGTCGGAGTCTGAGAGTCCCATTTTCTTCATCATATATTGAGTAATGTATGTTCTGTGAATAATTTTATATTGGATAAGTTGTAAATTTGTGTGTTTTGTCATTTTAAATGCGTTTTCACAAACTTGAATCCAAAAGTCAGGTTCCGGTGCTATAGACAAGTCTGTCTCCCATTTCGAGATGGGTAAAGACATTTTATCAGTATATGAAAGTAACTTATATATTTTTGAAAGTTTTTGTTGTTGTTGTCGGAGAAAGCTTGTTAATATCTTTAGCTAAAACAGGCGGTTGGAGCGTACCCCGAAGTGTTGGAATTTTTTTCTTTATCATATTTTTAACTTGTAGATAATGTAAAAAAATTCCGTTTTTTATATTGTATTTTTGGAGCAAGGATGTATATGATATAAACATATTATCTGAGAAGAGATGGTGGAGATGTGTAATTCCTTTCTGCTCCCACACAGCTAAATGAAACGGTTGGTTGTTAAGTTGAAAGTCGGGGTTATGCCATAGGGGAGAGAGTCCACAGGGCTCCACTTGGGCTTTTGTCAATTCTAGTGCCTTCCACCAGGCAGTCACGGTGGCGGAAATCATTGGGTTTTTAAAACAATTATGACGCTTAATCGATGTTGTAATAAAGAGTAAATCTCGAAGTCTGAGGTTATTACAATCCTTCTGTTCTAGTTCCAACCAACAGTTAGTGTCTCTGTTGGGTTGTGCCCATAGAACGATATATTGTAGCTGGTTAGCTATATAGTAGTACATAAAATTTGGTGCCTCTAGACCACCTGGATTGTCAATGCTGCTTGTCGATAACGCATTGACTGACACTACATTCATGTGTAAGTCTGTACGTGTTGTCGAGTTGCGCCATGAGTGACATCATGCAGCCGACAAATTCGACCTTCAGAGGACCCAGCCTTGTGAATTTGGACACAGGCACAGTTTGGCTTTACCCCCCAAATGCTAGATAGTTCCCTATCAGATAAACGAGCACCATGGGCACTTGCTAGGGAGCTAGCTAGCTAGAACCTGGGGCTAAAGCCAAACTGTGGCAGGGTTTTTACTTTCTGGACTTGGATTTGCCACCTCTGCCCACAATTGTCAACAGGTTGAGCAGTACAGAAGAAGTACAAGAAGTACAGAAGATCAAGTCAAAATTGCCATTTATGTTTGTGTGCATAAAAATAGGTTCATATGTTGTGCAATAAAAACAATTTTTACCTCTGTGTCATTATTGCAGGTGTGAAGTAGCTCCTATAAAAAAACAAAACAGGGATACAAAAAATACTACTTTAGTCTCCAACATATTGGTAGGTACTTCACCAAAGGGTCCAAGAACAAATTGAGACAGAGAGACTTTACAATTGGTGTCGAAGCAAAGATCTACATTGGAAAAACAGCTGCAGTGCATACACTTGAGTAAATGTTGATGTTATCTGTCTGTCATAGACCTATTAATAGAACTCACGTAGCTCTTAACTGATTTCGTTTTGCCAAAGCAGCTTTGTGTCAAACACACATTTGCAACCTTTTTGCAATAAGCCACATACAGAAAAATTAATTATGCATGGGCCACTTTTTCTTTTCATTAAACACAATACAGTAAAACCAAAGGAGTCAAATATATTTTAAGAATATAACATCTAATTTGATCTTGAAACAACGGTTGGACTTGTTCTAGTTACACTTTTGGCGGTTGTTGTTGTGATCTCCTGTTTTCAACATGACCCTGACCTTTGTAATGTTCTAATGTGGAACATGTTTATAATATTCATTTAATATGCCACACATGAATAAAACCCGGTGTAAAATGTTAGCGCCTGCTCTATATAGTAAGAAATCAACAATCATACAATACTTTATAATGCTATGAACTCATTCCAATTAAACAGAATTTTACATTAGGGATAGACCGATAATCAGCCTGGCCGATGATCGGCACCGATATTGGACATTTTGATAAATATCGGTATCGGCCTTTTTTCAAAATCTGACGGCTAATGAAAGGTAAAGCTAAAACCATTTTAATCTCAGGAAGCTATTCATTTAAATTGCTGCTGACCCTGGGAACCTTCTGAACCTTTTGTTTTTGTTTGATATTAAAACATAGAAAAGTGAAAGTAAAATTCCGGGGGGGGGGGGGGGGGGCTTGGGTTTGTTTAAGAAAAAACTGAGCTATGTTATTTACTTATTTAAGTGTCCATTTAACTTTTTAAGATGTACTGATAACCTTGGGAACTCCCTGAACATTTTTTAGAAATTTGAAATTAAATATATTGTCTAAGATTGCAACAAAGTCAAGATTGGCATTTGTATTTAAAAAAAATTTGATGCCAATATTTTTTCCTCCTTTTTACTAAAAATGAATATCCGCTTCAAATATCGGTTATTGAACTCCTTGACTACTATCAGCATCTGTATCGGCCCTGGAAAAAACATATCGGTCTATCTCTATTTTACATACCTGCAGTTTTTTAATGCGTTCCACATCATCAGGTAGATCAATTAAGTCATCAATATTCACCTCTTCTGGCATATCTCCCTCCTGATACCACAGAAATAAGTAAGATAAAGACAAAAAACTTATGAAAGGTTATCATAGAAAGGCCACATCCATATCAAAACGTGTGTGTGAGGGTAAACTAAAAAAGGCAAACTCTTGTCTAATGTTTGGTCTTTGGGCTGTTCAATTATGGAAAAATAATAATCACGATTATTTTCGCAATAACTGAAATCACAATTATTCAAACAAAATCAAAACAAGAAAAGTTTCAAACATTTAAAAATATTAAGAAAAAAATAGAAATAATACTAATAGAAATACTATAATTATGTAAGTTCCTTTTGGACTAAACAGAATTTATAATATATATTTATAATAATATATATATTTATTTATTTATGTTGGCAAAAACTTAAAGTTGGAGTGCAGCTTGTCCACTGTGCAGTAGGATAATAATTTATTTTTGGATACAAAACAAGAAAATGTTTAAACATTAAAAACTAATAAAAAAAATGAAGACAAATAAAATTATTTGAAACAGTATAATTATGCAAGTTTATTTTGGATTAAACAAAATGTATTTAGTTATTTTAAAATTTTAAAAATGTGCAAATGGATCAATTTAAACAACTCACAAATTAGTATTAATAGTCTTCTTTTTTATAATTATGCTGATTTTGTAATTGTGGCGTGTAATTATTGAAATTGTAATTGAATTCTGATTAATTGCACAGCCTTATTTGGTCTTATTCAAAGAAGAGTTCATATATGGGTTCATATACGTCAATATATATAACACCAACTTGAAATTATTCAAGAGGGGATTTAGTCATTCAACACAATCTCTATTTTCACTCATTTTTGAATAATAATAATAATAATAAGTGTTTTTAATTGTCTTCATGAGGTAAATCATGGCAGATAAGAAAAGTTCCTCACATGCAAAGACCGATATTAGAAAATTGCATCTCAGTCATTTGTGCAAGCTGCGGGCTTGAATACTAAAACTGTTGTTTCGTCATACCAGCGCGACAGTGGCCTGCTCCCTTTGAACAAATGCCCATTGTAGCTATTGTATCAACTGAGTGTTCTCTGAGGAAAGTGGGGTGAAGGAGGGGGTTCAGATTCATCCTCACTATGCACTGTTGTGTATCGTACTGTCTCTCTTTATAGGTCCTTTTTTTTTTTTTACATTATGGTTTGGATGCGAGCCACAAGACCAAGTTGAAGATTTTATATACAAACTAAAAGAATCCGTCTCCTCACATGTAATCTAAATGGCGGCTGCACAATCAGCTGTGATGCACATGTTTATCTTCATGCTGTCTTCCCTCCTCTTGCTTATTTTTCTCATCATTTAAGCGCCTCACAGTTCCAGACAGCCCATGAAAGGAAATAACTCCTGAGACAGATACAGATCTGGGAGAATCGGACAGGGTGCTTGGCCTTGTAAGGAGACGCGGACCTGCTCAGTGCCCACCTCTGTTCTACTCTTAAATTTGATGGATCACGAGCTAGGCAGGACCGTCAAGTACTGCATCTTTAGTTACTGTATTTTGTCGATCGCCAACTAATTGGAATGATAATTCAGAACTAGTTTGTAGCAATTATTTAAATGGGAAAAACCCATGAGAAACCTAAACGACAGTTTTTGTTTAAAAAGAAGAAGAAAAGGGGGGGGGGGGGTCCGCACCAGATAGTTTCCCGCCGCTCCTCAGACTCACCTGACCAGCGTAGAGTACGTTTAGACGCTCGTCAATCCACTTCTCCACATCCAGGCGTCTCTGCAGCTCCTTCCGGTTGTATTTAACTGTGACCCGGGCATGTCTCTTCGGGGCATGTCCGCCGTGTTCCTCAAACGGTTCTTCGTCTATTAAATGAACGTCCCCGCTTTCTTCGAGTGCTGTACCGGTCCGGTCGGCTGCCATGTCTGCTCTGGACTGGTCTGACTGTTTGGCGTCTTGTTTTTTTCCGTTCCTTTTTTTGGGTGTTAGTTTATTTAACAAGCTAGAGTGGAGAGAAGCGTTAGTAGGTGACGACGGTACAATTGTGGAGATTATTTTTTCACTCTCTAAATTGTGCTTCCATCACAGTATGTATATGGAACCCCATTATTGTGACACGTCTACAGAATTTGTTTAACACTGTGTTCAACTCTACATCCCCCTTACGTAAACTACTGTATTAAGTGCAGTGGTGAATTTGCGTTTTTTTTCTTCCTTTTTTTTTTTTACAGGATGTGCTTTTAGGATGGGAACTTTGCATCCCCAAAGTCAAAGTACAGGATTACACGTGGCAAACAAAATAAAATCAATAATAATAATTATAATTATAATAATATGAACCTTTTTGCTACCTACGTACTACGTCTACACTTATGTTCTCAGCACTTTGCATGGGGCTGTTGCCTAGTGAGTCAAAAGTCCGAAGACGCACTCAGTTTTTGGCCTGAATTGGCAGTATGTTCCTTCCCGGCCTCAGGTTTTGATGGCCTCATGTGTCTCATATCAGAGGAAACTTGGATGCCGGGCAACTTTGGAGCATGTTTGCTGTATTGGCAAAATTGAATAAAGATCCCCTGTCTGGGCCAGCTCGATGTAGGTGTTTGCACAGCGGACTCATGTATACAGTTCAATAATTATGGGGGAAAAAATAAGGCTTCATAAAGCACTTACGATATTTTTTCGTTATCCAGATGGTGCTCTTGATTTAAAGATAAAGGCTAGTGCAATGCAAATTGATGAAATTTCCACTGCATCTTTAAACCAAGAGTGCCATCTAGAGGAGTCAAAAATATCACTTCATGAAGTTTCATTTGTCCATCACGATCGTTCAATGAATATTTGATTTATTTGTTGTCTGTCAAAAAAAATAAAAATTAATTGATCTCTTAATGTTAAACATGCAAACAAGGCCGAGTGCTATTCCAAAAGCTTCGATCTCTCTCTCTCTCTCTCTCTCTCTCTCTCTCTCTTCTCTCTCTCTCTCTCTCTATTTTGCTCTCTCTCTCTCTCTCTCTCTATTTTGCTCTCTCTGTCGCTTCGCTCACTCTCTCTTGCTCCCTCGCTCTTTCACTCTCTGTCAGGAATGTCACTGCATGGAAGGTAAATTAAACGCTTCGCTGAGTAAAAAATAAATATATAAATTAACAAATACAAATTAAATTAAATAAATAAAACATTTTTAAAAATGCCGTAGCCTTTAGACTTTATATATTTTGCAACAAATGTCTCCTGGATAAAAAATCCTGGCAGTGATACATGTGGCCTTGTGGTTAGAGGAGGATTCTCTCGCATCTTGTCATACCTCAGTCATTGTTCTGTTTTAAGTTCACTTTGAGCTACAGCTAGTATTGGCAAATATGGATGATTGGGGCAACGTTTCTTAGCCATTTTGGTGTCACATGACATACATACAGCATGCATAAATTCAGCCAATGAATAATGCAAACCTGGCAAATCAGTTTGTGAATATCAGAACTTCGCATGACGAGTCTGGCTAGTGAGGTACCTGTAATTAGTTTGTCAGGTTTTGTTCTTTAAATGGATGCTCCAGTTCTTGTTGGAACAATATGAAATATGTCATTCAATCTGATCTTAAAATTTCAGCCATGGACGTGCCAGCAGTTCCACTTTAATTCGATGCATGTTGCATTGTATTCCATGTTTTTTTTTGTCCAGTAGCTATGTTTAATTAATGTTTCTTTGGCTGACTTCAATTGTCATTTTCCTGAAAAAAAAATAAAAATAAATTCTTCAAGTTGCTTAGTTTGCTACGTTTACTTATATCTTATTTTGAAACGTGTGCTTTTGCTTTGGAAGACATCTCCGTATTTTCGTTTCCTGTTTTCAGGTCGTAGCGTGCAGTCGTAAATGAGAGTGTCCATTCTGTTTCGTTCCAATTCTAATTCATGCTGATACTTTCTTATCTGTGCTTAGTAAGAAAATATGAGTGTTTTTGTCTCTTATATGTTCATTTTGGCTGATGTTTGCACTTTGTTATTAGTAGTTGATAGCTAACTGGTACAGTGTGAGGCTGTTAAAAACTTGATAATATGAGTAATGTAGACCAAAACAATACAGTTAGTTTTCATCCAAAACAACCTGTAAACATTTATATATTTAAGTTTATTTGCATTAGGAGTGCGTAATTAGCTGTTGGATGATAGACAGAAGTACTCAGATAGTTTCTTTAAATGTAATAGTTTTTCCCTTTATTGCTCCAGATACTGTAAATCTGCACATGCAAATATGTCTGCATTCTGAGTTGATTAAATGGTTGAGTTCAACTGAAGACTTACATTCTTATCGGAGCACCCTGTGGTGGTTAATCAATCCCAAATAACCAGTTCAGAGGTTGAATCCTCAACAATAATGTTGTCCTTGTTTTATTATTTGATAAATCCAGTGTAACACCTTACCCCATATAGTGAGACACCTTACCCAATGGCTAGTCAACATGTCACATGTTCACACACTCTTATTTGATAGCTTATAACTGAAAATGGCATAAATACATTACATGTGAATTTGGTCTTTCACCTCTACACATTTTGTTTATTTATGATGTATTGATTCCAAGAAATATATAAAAGTGTGAAATCAAGCCCTGGTCTCCTCTACTTGTAAACCGGTTATCTTAACTTCAATGTTTTACATCAAACGTGTTTATTTCACAACAAATCCACATTATGATCAACTTAAATATTAATGAAAACGCTAAACACCACACAAACTTTGGCATGAACACAAAAGATGGCAAATGACAGGGCAATGTAATCAATTGTTAGCAGTTAACTGGTTATCCTTATATCCCTGCCATTCATAACTTGGGGATATTTTATCTCCCATTACCCATAAAAAAACATTTTTTTTGTCTTCATTCAGCATCATATAAATATATTTCTGTGACAATCAAAGTGAAGCCATAAACATTGTTTTTCAAATAAATAAATAGTAAAGTATAAAAATGATGGTGCGCACAATAAGGAAAAAATGAGCAAAGGAAGATTGAAAAGCAAAAAACAAAAACAAATGGACATGGCATCAAAACAAAGTGATACATTTGAGGCAAATTTTCAAAAGCAGTTCAGTACTGTCTGTAAATTTAAGTATTTGGTTTGAGTTGTAGGTCCTACAAAAGACGGATCTTAATAGTTGTCTCTTTGGGTCTTAACTGTAAAAGAGTTTTGCCCCATATAATTATTTTAATAATCTTTGTAAATTATTTTCATTCGAGTAGTCCATTGTTTGGTCTGTTGTTGTACAGTGGGTTTCAACTCAATTTTGCTCCTCACGTACGCAAAGAAAGAGGAGCAGCAAGTGCTAACATTCTTGTCTTCTCCCTGAGTTCTGTTCATCTTAGCCCAGTAACTGACCCCAGGCTTGCCTCATCCCTCCATATAAAATCCGCCCTGGCCAGGCTGCTCTCAACAGGGTTGTGCCTGTACCCTGACCTTCCTTCCGAACAGGGGACGAAGCTGAGGCGGGCTGTGCTGTTGCTGATTTTGAACAGACCGTTCGGACTGAGGAAGGAGTCTCTGTCGCTTCCCCCCAGGTTGTTCACCGTCTCCAGGTCATTATAAACTGCTATGTCGCTAAGCTGCTTCCTTCCTTGCAGCCTCCTGCGCCTCCTCAGCAACATAATACCGGCCACGAGAGCCACCACCAGGATGGCGAGAATGCAGGAGATGGTCAGCGTGGCCGAGGAGGGCTGGGAAATTTGGCGCAAAGCAGGCTTGAAACTGGGCTGGAGTGTGAACTCACAACTTGGACCCATAAATCCTTTTGGGCACTGGCATACGGGCCCTGTGAAATGAGTGAAACAAGTGCCACCATTCTGACAAGGACGTTCTCCGCATGCATCTGAGCGCACGCTGCAGTTCTTGCCGGTGTAGCCTAAGGTGCAGGAGCAAATGTAGTCATTCACACCATCTTGGCAGGTCCCTGCATTCTGGCAAGGGTTTGAGGCGCAGTTGTCGATGTTGATTTGGCAGTTGGCACCAGTGAAGCCGTCCTGACAGCGGCATAGAACGCTCTGGCCGAGGTCCAGACACTCACCACCTGAGAGGGGAAAACACTTGTTCAGTATCTGGCAGATCACAGATGAAAATGCTGGGTGTACACATTTAAACCTCGTTTTTTTTTAAAACATTTTAGCTGTCTTATTTTCATTTTCATTTTCTATATATTTCATATATTCAACGGTATTATATTGCATTATTCAATGCAATTACATACCATGTCACAGATGTACTTATGGCAAGAATAGTCCAGTGGTTAATACATACAACTGGTGAATAGTGTGTGAGGGTTGGAGTACGACTTCAATTTCATATAATAATCATTGTCCCATTTAACATGTATTCTATTCAGTGACCATTGACATTATTGTTATAATAAAGCATTCCACATGCATTTCAAATATTAACATGCAGCTTTCAGCATTCCCACGCAATTTCTGCAGAAATTGCACATCTAGTATTATGAATAAATCCTTCCACTGCATACGGAGATAAAATGGATTTCAGTCTAGACTCAACAAATTGTAGTTACAGTATATATTGAATGACCATTGACGTTATTGTTATAATAAAGCATTCCACATGCATTCAAATATTAGAATGCAGCTTTCAGCATTCCCATGCAATTTCTCAAAAAATTGCACATGTCTAGTATTATGAATATATCCTTCCACTGCATACAGAGATAAAATGTATTTCAGTATAGACTCATATAATTGTTTTTACAGTATATGTTTTTTTTTTTTACCAGATTACTTACAGTAATTTTCCATTTTTGGACAAATTATTGTCTTATTTTTATGAGGTGGAGATACCCCCTCTGATGATGGAGAAAAAATACATTTTAATTTAAGAGGTGGAAGCTCCCTTCTTCTGGCTGGAGAAAGACTGTACTGTTAGCAATAAGAAAAAAGGTGGTACTGAGAATAAAGTTGACCGCCGGTATTCAAGGTATTTTTTTTTTTAACCTATGAAATCTTGGAGAAAAAAATTGGTATAATCTTCCAATTAGCATTTTCCACCAAAAAAAAACTGGTAAAATTAGAATTGTGCGTAGTAAAAGAAACAGAAACTCATCATAACACATCTTATAAGTGTATTGAACAAGGCCTGAAAGTTTATTAAGGCAAGCACTAGTTTCATCAAACTGCATAGTACTTTTTTGGGCCAAAAGGTAGCGCCAACCTACCGTTTAAACAAGGCCTATTGCTGCAGCGGTCCAGCTTTTTCTCACAGTTGGAACCCATGTAGCTGGGCGGGCAGCGGCATGTGTAACCCCCAGTCATGGTCTCCACACATGTCCCACCGTTGAAGCAGGGGCCATCCGCACACGTCATTGCAATGATTTCACAGTTTTTGCCGTAGAATCCTTGTGGGCAGGTGCACGAGTAGTCATTTTCGAGGTCCTGCGGGGGAAAAAATGGCCTTTATGTTAGGAAGCATTAAATAAGTGGGCAAATAATTCCTAGGTTTGCACTTTCTTTTGTGTTAAAGTTAAAAATATAATTACAGTTATGTTTTAAACTTTTAGTTCAATTAAAGTATCCAAAGTTTATGTTGTCTAGTAAAATCAAGCTACACGTGTTATTTATGGCTTATTCAAATAACTGTCCTATTTTTCAGTTCGTAGGAAGTAACCAGTAGTAAAATGGGCACTATGTCGTCCTCGTCGCCAAGTTGTTGCCCCTTCAGCTAAACACAGTAATATGAACTACATAGACCATGATACTTTGCGTCGAGAGCGGTGAACCTACTTTTTTTTTTTTTTTTTTACTTTTATTTAACCAAGTTGGTCATTTAAAACAAAAACAAAAAGCCTCTTTTTAAGAGAGACCTGGTCAAGACAAGCAGCAGCAAGAACACAAAAAATACAGACATACAGTACAGAATGAGACAAATTTTAAAAAATCAAAGCACAACATTTTGGATTAAATGATCAAAAAGCTTAAAAACTTTGTATGGAAGCTGTTTCCATGTCTTTCAATTTAGATTTAAAGACACCGATTCATTGAGCTTTATAATTCTCCAGAGGATTCCAGGCTGAGGGTGTTGAGTATCTAAAAGCACTAATGGCATGAATTTAGCGCTTTGTTGCTTTTGTTATTATGTACAAAAACACAATTTTGTGCTTTTTTTTTTAAATAGCATAAGATATTTTTGCTGTCTTGCGTTTTTACACAGTAGCCTGTTGCTGTTTTTTATTATTATTATTGATTCTTCTTCTTTTTTAAATTATATTTTATAACCTCATCGTGGAGCTAATTAAGAGATAATATCATATTGTAATGTTTGGATATCATTACATTTAAATCTGGTACAATATAGAAGTGACAAAAGTAATCACACTCTGTTTTTAAGTATAAGTACAGATAATTGTGTACAAGAAAAATACTGTGGTAAAAGTAGAAATATTGATCCAACTCTTAAGATTAAAACTAGAAAATGTGATATGTACTTAAGGACCAAAGTAAAAATTAATATCGATATTTTTCTCTATAAAATACCCGTTTCGATAACTCTGCACACTTCTCTGCACACAAAATAAATTACCTCTTCTGTTAACTTACATATTACTTGTTAACTTGATCTCTCTCTCTCTCTAACTAACTTGATACGTTTTGCTTCTTTCTGCCCCTTCTCAAACTTGCATCTTATCACGTTGTGCTTTTTCCTTTCCTTTGTTATGTTTTTATTACTGTGCTTGTTTGAGATTAATAAAATCAAAATCAAAATCAAATGACAAAAACTTAACAGATATCTGTTCAACAAGTGTAACAATAAGGCCCTCTACTGGACTAATAAGAAACTACATCAGCAACACGTATTTCATCGCGGTCACAGACGATAAACACACAGACGATAAATTGCCTCATTAAGTAAACGAGAAGCCACTTACAAAATTTAAAACATTAAATTGATTACTTACAAAGATCTAATCACGTTTTTTACTACAAAACAAAGACCCATCAAACAATACCGGATAGCTTCATAACGTGTTCGTTCCCAAAAAGGGTCCGACTAGAAACGATGAAAAACTGCGCGAGGCATAACAGTTAACATGGCGTTGTGAATTGTTACTGTTATTTTTTACATCGATGCATATTTTAAGCAGTTTACATCGATATTACCTATAAGATATTGTTGTTGTTTTTTTAAGTGTTAAACCAATCAATTATGTGTAAAGTTAGATTTCACCTGTATACACTACATGAATGTATACACTAAAGAATACCATTATTAGATGGGGAAACTTACATTGCAGCTGCCTCCATTTTTGCAGGGGTTGCTGTCGCACTCATTGGTTTCCAACTCACAGTTTGTGCCCCCATAACCAGGCCTACAGGTACAAGTGTAGCTGCCCTGACCAGTGTTGGTGCAGGTAGCACCATGGGCACATGGCTTGTGGTTGGTGCAGTAGTTGAGATCCTGGTCACAGAACAGGCCCCCCCAACCTTCCTGACAGTTACACTGCCACGGCTGGCTGCAGGTGCCATGGAGGCAGCCCGGGTAGCGCACACACTCGCTGCAGGAGGGACCCTGCCAACCCATGCGACATTTACAGCCCCCAGGCGCTTCGCAGTAGCCGTGCCTCTCACTGCAGTTGGCCGAGCAGATGGCTAGGGGGAGGAGAGGGGAGATGGTGTGTGATTACAATGGGCACGCCTTCGCATACATCTTATACACACATATAGGGGCCCCCTGTCTGACCCCAGCCCCCTTCCAGACTTCACTGTTGGGTGAAGTATTAAGCCAAGCAGCTGGCAGGCACACTGCCTGGGGAATGGGGATGCTTTCTTTCTTTATTTCTTTCTTTCTTTCTTTATTTTTTTCTTTCTTTCTTTCTTTCTTTTTCTTTCTTTCTTTCTTTCTTTCTTTCTTTCTTTCTTTCTTTCTTTCTTTCTTTCTTTCTTTCTTTCTTTCTTTCTTTCTTTCTTTCTTTCTTTCTTTCTTTCTTTCATTCTTCTCTCTGCATGCAAATATATCACCTTGAAGAATGTGTTTGCACTTCCCCATTGCTCTTTTTCTTATTGTGCCAGGGAACATAAGGCAGATGGAGCAAACCTTTACAAGGATAAAAGGCATTCTTCATAAACATAAAAAACAACAGTCTCAAGTTTCTCTTTGGGAGATCCGGATACGAACAAATGATTTGTGAGCATGTTATGTTAAGTTTCATCTAAATGAAAATTATGAAATTTGAACGGAATCAAAATTACAACCTTGATTGTTACAATGAACTTAAATTTGAACACACAGCTGGGTCCACATGATCTATATATAATAACAGGCAAGTATGTGTATTTATGTATGTTCAGTTGCTACATTTACTGCGTTTTCTTGCTGCCTTGTGTTGTAAAATATCTCATGTATATTGGAATTTGGTTGTTTGTATTGTATGTCGCTTACAATCCACTATTTTCTGCTGAAAACCAGAATTTCCCATTGTGACAGGAATTAGGGCTTTTCTATATCACTTTTTTTTCAGACCGATGCTAGTAGGAGTACTCAATTCTTAAGTAGTCATCGATACTGATTCCAAATATTGATACCACTAGTAATGTTTGATACATACGATTTAAAAAAACAAAACAGCCAATGACAGATAATTTTAAAGAAAAACCTAAATATCCCAATATAGCATTTATTTTTTTAATTGCATGAAATTATTGGCAACTTTCTATTCTTCTAATTTCTTGTTCCTGGCTGTAAAACGGCCACAAGAGGCCAGTATTGGCTACATCACGAGTACTGATACATTGAAATAAGACATGCCATTATGACATTCTGCACAGTAGTGGCAGAATAAATAGTATTGACATACTAGTAGAACAACTATGGTACTATTGAGGCACAACTGTACATTACTTGACATCCAGTTAGTAGTATGAGTAAAGTGCATAAAATTCTGCTAGATGACAACTAACACATCACTCATATAGACTACCAATCATTATAGTAAAAATGGCAACTAGTGCACAATTTTGCCTCACTAGTAACATATAGTTGTCCTAATATATCAAAGCTGTCCTACTAGTGTGCAGATATGTCTGTCATACAGTGCGAGAATGCAGTAGTGGGGAATTTTTTTTTTACTAAAACCCTTAAAATTGCTTTGTTAAATATGATTATAAGAAAATATAGATATAAAGAAAATATGAATATTTTTATGGAGGACCAAAACTGCCAAAATTAAAAATAAATAAATACATGAAGGAAGGAATAAAAGTGCAACTAAAAATGAATATAAAATATAATTAAAAAATTAGAGACAAAAATAAATATAAATGAAAATATAATATGACATAATTTTGGCAGTTTTGGTCCTCCATAGTAGCAGTTAGAGTGTAGTAAGATGCACTAGTTGACACTGCATGCTACAGTATATAGTGATATTCTAGATGTTCATTAATATAATTTTTATCACACTTCACTAGTAATACTAGTAGCACATAGTACAGATATCAATTCTGCCCAGTTTTTTCGCCAAAGTCATAAACCCTTCAAGCTGGGTCAAAAATCACCCAATTTTGATCAAAAAACGGACCGACTTGCTACTTGGATCAGTTTGATCCAACTTGGTTCTGTTTTCTATCAAAACGAAGTTGGGTTGCTTTGCAACACCCCCCCCCCCCCTCTTTCTCTATTTGCAGAACACACTATTGTGCTTTTTCTTCTCTAATATGAGCTCTTTTTGTCTTTTTTTTTTGTGTTATCTTGAGTTTTCATGCAAATCATGCTTTTTGGTAAAAAAATTGCTAATCGTGATTATGATCATATCGTGAGGTTCATATCATGATTCATTTCATCATATCGTGACGTTTGGATATCGTTACATGAGTGAGCAGGCACTTACGTTCAGAGCAGTAGTTTCCTTTCCAGCCCCCCAGGCAGATGCGGTTGCCTTCCTCGTCACAAGTGTAGTGGCCCAGCTTGTCGTCTCGCGGCCTGCAGTACTCGGCGCAGCCGTCTCCGAAGTAGTATTCATCACAGAAGACGTGGTAAGAATACCGCAGCTCACTTTGCTCTCCGAAGTGCACATCCTGGGACCAGTCCTCCCCGATGGCCAGTCTCCTTCTGGTCGCCAGGCGATTCACCAGGTTGTTTTGGTTGTCTGAAAATTTGGAAATTATGATAACATTTTGTACTCACAGAAAAAGATACAAGAGAACAATCTCACCTACAGCTAAAAATGTACCTGTGTATTCAGTTGGGGATTCTGCGTTCCAAGCCTCAATAATCAACGAAAATGTCCCCTGAAATTTTTTTTAGAAATTATTATTACAGGATGCATAAATGTTTTGATATGATATCCCTCCCATCCTTGGTGTTTTTATAATTGTATCCTGATGTTGCATTTACCGGCCATTTGAAGTGGAAAGGCACCCTGATTGGGGCACTGCTGGAGATGGACGTGTGATCAGCCCTGATGACATTGGTTTGCCCGGTCCCAAACGTGCACGGCGGCTCTGCAGAGATCACATCTTCCGGGTGCTTGAGACAAATTCTAAAAAATATATGACAGTCTCTATGTCTCCTGCAAATGCGCTGCGCCGTGTGGAATGAATTTATTTTCAGCTCAAACACCCCGGAGGATAACACCTGAAATGACAAATCACCATTCAACAAAAACCTCCGCGAGGTTAAGACTTTTCCAATATAATAAATCCACTTACAACGTGCACCAAGGCTGAAGCCAAAAGGAATCTAAGGTGTGCACGAGCCATTTCCTCACTGACTTTTTCTTTTTCTTTTTGGCTTTCCAAATTTATGTGGATGCAGGCATTCGTCGTGCGTAGTTATTCCATAAAAATCACAGAAAAAGAAAGCAATCCTTCAAAAAATAAATCACCCTAAACAATGCGCTCCATATAGTGTTCTCATTGTTTTCGTCTAACCCTATCTTACACTTGGCACTCTACTTTGTTTGGGGTTCTGTTTTGCAAAGATTGGTTTTATACTCCGCGGTGGCGCGCGTCACGACCAAGAGGTGGAGCCAGTGCAGACCTCAGGGGAGCACGGCAGGACTGCCTGGGGATTTAGAAAACCCACGATACATCTGGACTTTATTTATTTTGAATATGCATAAGAAGCTCATGCAAAGAGTGTGTTTGTGTGAGGATTTGGTGGGTAGCGTATAGTAAAGATAAGCGGTTCGAATAATGGATGGATATATGGATAAATAAATGATGCAGGATGATAGGATACTTTCTGTATTTTTACACGCCTATAAAAACGCATAGAAACAAAAATTAAACATGTTAAATTTATAAATTTGTCAAGCATTCACACCTTTTATTTATTTCATTTTTTATGATTTTATTTTTATTTTTTATATTTTTATCGGGCTCCAAACAAAGACCAGATATGATGGCACATGGTCCTCTTTTTTCTCTTCTATTTTTTTTTAAAGCACTTTACCCTTATAATTGATATGATAGCACACGGTCCTCTTTTTATTTTATTTTTATTGTTTTAGCCTTATAATTGCTCTGATGCATAGAAACTAAAATTAAACATGTTAAATTTATAAATGAGTCAAACATTCACACCTTATAATTTTTTTATTTTTTTATTTGTAGTTTATTTTTCGGGCACCAAACAAAGAACAGATATGATGGCACATGGTCCCTTTTTTTAATTTTATTTTTTGCACTTTACCCTTATAATTGCTCTGACGCGTGTGGGGGAGACAAAAGGGGCGGTGGCAGGTCGGTGGACTCGACCTATTGTGAGAGACTAGAGGCTATTCAGACGCAGTGTGTGCGTGCGTGCGTGCGTGCGTGCGTGCATCACGTTGCCTTTGTCTAGCCCTCAAGCGAACAGCTGTATGATAATCAACGGCACATGGTCGGTCGTTTGCGGCGCCAACCCTGCTATTGTTTTCCCAGAGCGAGACCTCCAACACACACACACGAGCGCGCGCACACACACACTTCTCTAACACATGCACGCACACATCAAATCCAAATTTTCAGGGAGCACCCGGGTGGGCAGGCCGTTGCACCACCTGTCGTTGCATGAGGCGGTGGAGGTTAAACACACCTCAACTGTTGTTTACATACCATAAAGCTGGTTCATGCTGGCTTAAGTTTGTAGAAACAATTTGTAGTGTTTATATGTAGGCACAAACCTAACGTTTGGTATCTGCTGCAGACCAGTTTACACAAACTTGTACCACTGCTCTACCTAAAGCCAATTGGGGTATGTTCCAGCACAGCAGCTCCCCAAGGATAAGCAAGTGCAGCATGCGTGTGTGGTGATGGTTGAAGCATGAGGGCGGCTCTACTATTGATATTCTAATGATGGGGGGAAGGACGCGTGCCTACATACACTGACCGGCTTCCTTACAACATAAACAATAAAAGAGAAGATTTCTCAAGTGAAGCAAAATGTAGAGGTTAGGGTGACTAACCTAAATACAATCCGAAGCACTGACCTACATTTACAACCTAAACTCTAACGTGTTCTATTACATTGTATGTATGATTCCTAACAGTCTGTTTTTTTTAATTGTTGTTTCTTGACTTGTACTGCTTCTTTAGCTTTGAGGTGTTTGTATGCATTTTTTATGTATTTATTTTTTATAATTATATATATATATGACAGCGTATTAAGGCCACGTATAATTATTTTTAAAAAATTGTAGAGGGCGAAAGCAATAATCCTAGAAAAAAAATCTTGCAAATTTGGGTAAATTTGCGAGAAAAAACCTCGTACCTTTGCAAGTTTATAAAGTGGCAAATTTGTGAGAAAAAAATCGTACATTTGCAACTTTATAAAGTGGCATATTTGCAAGTTTTTTTAAGGGGGAAATTTGCGACTTTATAAAGTGGAAAATTTGCGATGTTATAAAGTGGCAAATTTGCAAGAAAAAAGCTCGTAACTTTGCAACTTTAATAAGTGGCAAATTTGCGACTTTATAAAGTGGAAAATTTGCGAGAAAAGAACTTGTAAATTTGCGACTTGGTAAAGTGGCAAATTTGCAAGTTTTTAAGTGGGAAAATTGTAACTTTCTAAAGTGACATATTTGTCACTTTATAAAGTGGCAGATTTGCGAGAGAAAAAAATCTGAAACATGAGAGAAATATACGTAGCGTACTACTCTGATGTTTGTGCCAATACTTTTTGGTCGGGTTTTCAAATAAGGAGATAGTAATGGCTTTAAGCATATCATGTTAAGCATTCGCACTTTGAAACGTTAGGTATGGCCAGCGACAAAGACGCCTCGCTTTGTGAAGGTCCACATCAAGCAGTTAATTTGTTAAAATAAATATTTATTTGCAAATTTATGTTTCCAGAATTATTATTTGCACATTTATGCAATTCGGCATTTTTTTGTACAAGTAGCTAAGTTGATGTGTCGAATCTGCTGCTCTGCCTCATTCACTTGCATTTACCTTAAGTATGCTAGCTTCTGATTGGTTAGTGTTTAGTCAGCTGATAGGGGATCTTGAAGTGTTGTCGCTCTAGCTGCCGTGTATGACGCGGAAAGTTTAAATTAATAATGAATCTGTCTCCATCCTGCCTTTTCATTTTATAAACAGTGTCTCCTTAACTACCAACAAATCCTCACATTAGACTATAGCTGCGCTACGTGTATTTGTAAGTAAGTTTTTGAGTCTTTTTCTTGCAAATTTGCCAAGTTGCAAATTTGCCACTTTATAAGGTGGCAAATTTGTGAGTTTTTTCTCAGAATATTACAGCCCTCTGAAAAAATAATAATATTCGTGGCCATAATATGCCATCATAGATGTCAGCCTCTAGCAAAATAATCCGTCCAGGACATTTATAAACAGTATGCTGGCAGATCAGCAATGGGTGTGTTTCTTTCTTCATCCTCACGTTACAACCACTTTCAACTAGGAAAAACTTCAGTAGTGATCTGTACCTATGGAGTAGATGCCACGGACTTCCGACTTCCGTGTTTTACACATCAGCACCATTTCCGGCCACTGCTGGCCGCGTTCCAAAACTCGCACCCCCAACCCTGTGCCCCCCAACCTTGCGCTCCTGCTCATTGGCGGAAGGGCGTCTCGGCTATCACTACACACTCGCAGCCTTGCACCCGTCGACGGGAACACGCAACCGAGGGGCACAAAGGCGGAAGTACTGGGACGCGGCCCACAAGTCGCAAACCGGAAACGGAAACAAAGTTGATGGAAGTCCTGCCTCCTCCGTGGCATGTAGTCCATTAATAAAGTGGAACCAAGATTTAACAGAGATATGGGTGAAGGGGTTGTCCATTGAAGCTTAGATGGAAGCACTTTTTTTTCATTGCCTCAAAACATCCAATTCTGTACAAAATTTATGTTTTGTACACTTTTTATGGCCTAAAATGGACACTACAGTACAAAATCATTGTAAGCAAACATAAAAACCTTGAAACAGTTTAAAAGTCTTAACGTTAATCCAAACATACCTTGCTGATGCTGGCGGCATAATAGCATGTAGCCTCGCTTGAGACATGATGTTAGTGTGCTTCCTTGTTTTACCTTTTATACGATTGGATACGATAGATTAGTAATTCTCAACCGCGGTCTACGAGTACCCCTATCCAGCCTGTTTTCTATGTCTCCCTCAGCCAACACAGGTGTTTCAAATGATCAGCTAATCAGCAAGCTCTGCATTAAGCCTGATAATGATCCTCAGCTGTGTTGGCTGAGGTAAACATGGAAAACAGGCTGGATACTCGAGGACCGTGTTTGAGAACCAATGCCATAGATTATGGCTTGACAAAAAACAAAAAAGCAAAGCTTGATAGCAAGAACTCGCTTCAGCAAACAACAGCCAAAGATATGAATGAATGAATAGAAATGAACATGACATGCTAATTTTGAGCTGCGTGCCTACGGCGATGCTAAAGTTTTTCATTGCCTTTGATGCCATCATTGATGGGACAATCACCCCTGTCAATATAGCCGATCACTTTTGTAACCGGGCTCCAGAGTGGAAAGATTTCAAAACGTACACACAGTCTTAAATCCATTAATAGATCGTTCTAATAATACGACACGTACAAGGCGATTACAATCCGCCAAAGTAATTGGGGAATATATGGACGATTTTGGCCTTGTCGACAGCTGCAGACTTAAAAAACAGACTAAGAAGGAATTTACCTTCTTTTCCACGGTGCACCGGTCATTTTCAAGAATATATTTTTTTCCTTACAAATAATTCCATTGCTGTTAAAATTGGTACAAAAAAACATATTATTAGCAACCATGCACCAGTCTCCCTCACCCTACAAGTTGATTACACCTTGAAACCACATGGCGTTTTAACATCTCACTGCTAAATGATGCAGAGTTTGACAAAATTATAAGAAGAGAGTTATATTATTATTCATTACCTGATATGATAGTCAGTTGGTATACATGTCATATCACTTTGAATAACAGCCATGGACATATTTGCAATGTACAGTCAGAGATGGGTTTCAAACCTGCAACCTCTTGGTTGCTGGACAATGCTCTTTACCAACTGCGCCATCGAGCAGTATCAGACACCTGGCAATGATGATCAGTTGTATGTATGGAGGTGGGCATGGAAAGTGGTAGCCTACTTAGAAAAAGTCAAATGTCAGTCCCATTGAAAATGAATGGTTAAAAGTTGATATTTAATGTTGAATTGTGTGAATACTGTAAGTAATGTGGAATCATACGATATACCTTGATAGGTGTGAATTTTTGAAGAAAGTTGAAATTTGAACGGTGTAAATCGGAAGTATTATGTGGGAATTGTTTCACGGCAAAAAATTGTGGAGAATAAAAATCAGAATAATATATGTGGGAATGCTTAGTGGAAGACAAAAACAACCACCAAAATATACATTTCATCGGACAGTACAACATGTGTCATTGAAGGCTTTAGATTGGATGCTTTATCGATCTACAGTGCCTGATGCATATATCTGGCGTGGGGGAGAATGTGTGTGCGTGTCTTTTGTGTCAGCTGAGCAGATGGACAATGCAGCCGCTCTGTTGTCATATGTATTACTTGCAAGGAGTGTGACATGAGCGTGCCATGGGGCATGGGAACCGGAGAAGAGTCATGTCGTCCCCCCACGGACCTCCCATTATAGAGGCCAGCATCTGCCTCTTGTATCTTGTACGGCTCGCCGAGAGCAGCTTGAAAACCTTCTCCCGAAGGACACGTGAAAGATAAGGAAGGGGGAGTTGCGTCAAACCTGACCCACACAGGCTCTCCAGGGAAAAGTCAGCCTGCTGTGGCCATTGCCACACAGCCCTCGCTGACTGTCTGATATTGAGACAATAGTTGGCGTGCTGAGGGTGTCTCATGGGTTAGGAGGTGTGTGTGTGTGCACGTGTGGAGCCAGCCTCATATGTATGCATGCAATTTGGTTGATTGGTGTATCTTATTAAGGTGCTAGATGATTAGGCACAAACATGCAGAACCCTGGTGAGCAGATTTATTAGTTGAGTCAATGGGGGCCACCAAGTGTCTAGGACGTGCATTGAGGCAAATCAGTGAACATAAAATACAGGGAAACATTGTATATTATACATTTCTCTACAGCGACATACATGTTGTGAACAACACTGAAACACTGAAGAAGCCTGGTTAAGGTTGATCCACTCAGAAATAGTAAATTTTACAAGGAGTTTAACTACAATTTCTGATGTGAAAAAACTTTACTTAATAATATAAATAAAATATAAATAAAACAAAAATAATAAATAAATAAAGTAAAAATAATAATGATATAATAATACAGTGGAACCTCGGAGTTTGAACGTCTCGGAACTCAGATAATTCAGACTTCAACCCAAAAAATCTGAGTAAAAAATGCCTCGGAGTTTGAACTCATTTTCGGAGTTCAAACACCCAAGCAAAGCAAGCTGAGCCAAACATACCTTGAAAACAGGTAGCCGAGTGAAGCCGAGCGAATCCGAGCGAAGTTGAGCCATGCCGAATGAGACGATGCACTGCTCATTTCTAGTCAGATCGTGAATACTCCTGGCGCTCCATACTCGCAAGTGCATTTTGATTTTTCAACGACAACTTTCTTCGCCATGGGCCCAAAGAAAGACAACAGTGACAGTGGCGGCAAAGAAAAACGGAAGAAGATTATCGCACAGTTGTAACTACCGTGAGTACTTCTGTAAATACTGGCATGAGGACCCCCTTAGCTGTTCAACAATGTGCCTGACGTTAAACAACGCACACAAGGACCGCTTAGTAGTCTACCAATATGCCCAATGTAAAATACACAAACTCAGCACTGAACTAGAGCAAGCATTAACATAACGTTTATCATCCACTGATGCCATCACACCACAACAAAAAAGGTAAGGTATTTTTTATTGTTTAAATACTGTAGAGGTTGTGAATGTAAAAAACATAAATTGAAATTAAAATAGGAATTTTCTGTTTTTGGAGCTTGGGAACGGATTAATTGTGTTTACATTATTTCCTATGGGAAACTTTTTTTCGGAGGTTAAACAATTCGGACTTTGAATACTTCGCAGGAATGAATTATGTTCAAACGCCGAGGTACCACTGTAATGTAATAATAATAAAATAATAATAAATACATAATAATAATAATAATAATAAATAAATCCCAATTTTTTTCAATGAAGTATTGAACCATTTAATTATTGTTTTGTGTTAGCTCTGCTTCAAAGTCTTAGCGGAACATCTGGCTGGAGCAACAAAGTGGCAGCATACACCTTTGCCAAAAATTGGTCAAAATTTGAACATCTCCAACATGCTGACATTCTGTACACGTACATCGACTTGAAGGCTGTTGAGAGAAAAGGACAGATGGGAACGACAAGGGCAGCACATGGAAAATGACAGCTCATATATCTGTCACGTTTGAACATTTTGAGGCTCACGGATGTTTAATGTATACGATTTCAACATCATTTCATAGAATTAGCTTTCCAGACAGGCCAATAATTCCCATGCTTTATCATTCACTCCCACCCATTTTCACTGAAGCAACCCCCTTCGCTCCAACTGTTTTACTGGAATTTGACAGATTTTGGAAGGCCTACAGAATATTGTGTTCTATTGCTACAAAACATGGAACCTACCAAAATAAAGATTAGATTTTGTTCTTTCATCAAGAAAAAAAGTCTGTATCTGTTTCTGTTTTGCAGCAATTGGCATTAGAAAATGCTAATTGCTGCAAAACAGCTAAGTTCCATCATTATTCACAAACTTATTGAAAACACTGGGGGGGAGCTTGTTGCAACATGGCCCTGGCTGATCTCTTATATTCCGCTCCCACCTACTGGCCGTTTTTGGTAATAACTACTATTGCTTTAAGTCCTCAGGTCAGAAGTTACATCAAAACCTTCTGTATGCGCTAGCATAAAATAACATACATTAAAGGAATACAAGACTTATGAAAAACTAACCAGCTATTCTGTGAAATAGTTCATTTCAACTCTTACCTGAAAAAAAAAGTCAATTTATGTTATGTTATGTTATGCGATTATGATTTTATAGCACTTTTTGGAATATTTTTGCATAAAGTACAGTATCAACCATTTTGGACAGTCACGTGATCATCGTGACGTGTCACACGCATATATGACATGGCCGCTAATGAGAACAAAGCCACTTACAAGTAATTATTGAATCCCACGGTGGACATCAAAGGTGGAATTACTTCCTATAGCAAAGAAGCACTTCTTCAAAAGCAGTATAGCCACGGAAGACTTGCCCAAGATTTTTATCTAGCTGAAAGCCGGATGAAAGTGGCCGACTCATTCAGCCGGCAGGCTCATAGCGAGTCGAAGTTGGGGACCGTCTACAAGTTGCATGTTACAGAGGGTCAAATGACCAGTCAAGTCACCATTGAGATTGTTCACTCTGAAAATTTAATTTGTTGACGGTCCCTAATCTGGAATGTAAACACCCGGGTGACTTTGACTCTGACAGGTGATCATTCTACATTGCTTGCCTATCTGTGCTGCAAGGAATTTAGTGCGCTCAGTAGTTGATTTGTGGCTGTTGTGATGGTGCGTTGTGCGATTTCTTTGTTATTGTAATCCCTTTATACCAACTATGTCGAACCAAAAAAAAAAGAAGAAAGTGGCTGGGTGAAAATGTACAATATGAATTTACATGTATAATGGAACATATGGCGTTCCACAGGGTCCAACTCTGGAGCCTCTGCTGTTTTCATTGTATCTGCTGCGCTTGGGTTCCATCTTAGCGGTGATTGTTGTAAAGTGCTCTAGAGTTGAGTGATGGTAGTCAGTGTTCTAACTGCAAGATATGCTATGCAAAGTTGATCAATTATAGTCGAGTACAACTAGCTATCTCGTAAAACTAAAAACTCAACTAAAACTACCAGTAGTTCTAAATGCAGATACATCTAAAGGCATGGTTTTCTCAAATTGAAAACAAATAAAATAAAATAAAAAACTTAGCCTCAATTCTTCCTAAGATTGAAATTGCGGAAGGAGCAGAAATTCCAATAGCCATCACTTATAAACACGTATTGTTAGTCACCAAAGTGTTTTAAACTGCGTATTGTTTGAAAACTGAAGTTTAATTTAGGCTTCTTCTACAGTTAAAAAAAATCTTGTTTTTTCTTTTCTTTTATAGCGATCGTTTTCCAAGAACAGTGGAGAGCAAAAAGCACTCTTAACACAACCCACACCAAATCAGTCATGAACATCCAACAATCGTGCATTTTTTTAACCTTGTACAGAAGAGAGAAAAATGCTCAAATTAGACCCAAATATTGGTATACCCTGCTGTAAAAGCATCAAAAGAGTGTATATTGCAATGGACGTATGTATGTATGTATGTATGTATGTATGTACTGTATATATACATGTATGCATGCTGAAATAATTAAGTACAATTTTAAACTGCCAGAATTCTTATGTGTTTGCCTAAGTTAAAATGGACGCTACATAGGTAAGCCATCATTTCTTTGTCAATGAGCAACGAAAAGTAGTAATAAAAGATACTGACCTAATTAAAAATAATGAAAGAAAAGAGTATTTTACCTGTATAATACTGTAAATGCTGGATTATGAGTACATACCATATATTGTCATGCTAGCTTGTTAGAATACTATTTTAAACTAAACAAAGTGCAATTTCTGCAGAAATTGCGTGGGAATGCTGAATGCTAATAGCTGAATGATAAGATTTGAATGCATGCAGAATGCTTATGAAGTAAATTTAAAGATAAATTATGTGAAAATTTCAAATGTTTAATTTAGTGTGAATGATAACTAAAAAAGAAGAGTTGAACGGCATTCACTCTAACTCTTTGACTGCCAAAAACGTTAAATAACGTTTAGTAAAATCCTAGGGAGGAGTGCCAAAGACGTTAAAAGACGTTTGTTTCAAAACAGAGGTGAAACTAACCATTTTCTATTGTTGATTACTGAAAAACGGAATAAGGTAGAAATAAACTTTTTTTCTGATGAAAGATGAGAGTCCAATCTTTCATTTGGTAGTATGTGTGTTTCCATAGTCCAAACACAACATTTTCTGTGGATCTTGAAAGATCAGTCAAAATACTTAAATGGGCTGGCACCCACGGCATCCCTTTTCTGAAAACGTCTGACACTCAAAGAGTTAA
The DNA here is from genome assembly GCF_051991255.1 of Vanacampus margaritifer. NCBI lineage: Eukaryota > Metazoa > Chordata > Actinopteri > Syngnathiformes > Syngnathidae > Vanacampus > Vanacampus margaritifer. The sequence continues at coordinate 17,820,575 of NC_135447.1, read as the reverse complement.
GGAGCTTCAAGCGGGTATTGAACGCAGAACCTTCCACATGCCAGTCATGTGCTTTAACCACCGCACTTGAATACGGAAGTATCTTTGACATTGCATGTAATTATATTGAATAATAGAGTGTAATACTGTAATACAAAGCTGAGAATATAGATTCATATAGTAAAAAAGTTCATGTCTAATTAAATTTAATAAAATGCGATATTTAATAAAATGGACGTGAAACTATTAGACAATGACAATTTTAGAAATTGAAATTGGAAAAAAAACCTGTGTTCCAACCTAAATTTGAACACTTACACCGGCATGCCTGTGCAATACCAAATGGATGTTTTACCAGTAAGCTAAATGACTTGTTCAAGGTCATGGCTAATGGCGTATTTATATTGAAAATGGGCATCTGATGTCGAAAGGTCTGACGTTCATTTAATCATTTCAGTGAAATTATGATGCATTTCCTGATAGTCAGTTGATATACATGTATCTCACTTAGCATAATGGCCATGGAAATAGATATATTTGCAATGAAGGTGGGATTCAAACCTACAACCTCTTGGTTACTGGACAGTGCACTTTACTAACTGCGCCACCGAGCAGTATCAGACAATGGCAATGATCATCAGTTATATGGATGGAAGTGGGCGTGGAAAGTGGTAAAAATTTCATTCTATCCCATTAAAATTAATGGTGAAAAGTTTATATTTAACGTAAAATTAATCAGACGATATATTCCCAAAAACGCGTTTATTTTTTAAGCAATTTAAACGGTGTAAATCGGATGTATTATGTGGGAGTTATTGCACGGCAAAAAAGTGTGGAGAATAAAAAGTGCCTGAAATAATAATAAGGGTTAGAAACAACAGAAGTGGGAATGCTGTTCACATTTATCATGCTAATGTTTTTTTTGTCTTAATGAAGAGTTGTAAATGAAAAGCTATTTCAAGACAGCTGTACAAAGGCTTGCATGGCAGTATATCTGAGTTACTGCCTCTTCCTAATGCAACAGTGGGTAGTGGAAGTGAACTGTTTGACTATATGCAGCATAAGTATAATTACACTTGTGATACAGGGCCACCCCCACGTCTCAGTCCCTCGTCCCTAACCCAGACAGTCCTGCAGCAGCTTCTCTGCAGCAGATGGAAGATGAAAGGAGGAGTTGGGAGGATGGAGGGCACGTAAACAGCAGGCGTAACAAATGACAAAAAGGAAAGGGCACAGGGGTCAACTGTGGCAATAGAACGAGGGAGGAAACTTGCAGAAGGACAGATCAATATATATATATTTCCCCCCTTTATACCGTGTCCTTCTAAATTCGCGTCTGCTTCTGCCAGATGTCAACAAGTTATTTTCAGCTATGGAGCGTTCAGCAAAATAATTTGGTCTGGCACTGATTTTTTTTCATTGTTATGTGCTAAAATTGCATGTCTATTTTCTATTCAGCTGCATTTTTTCCATCCTTTCATTTTCTGCTGATGCCATACAAAACCATCTTAATATGAACAAATAAGAATAAAAACAAACCATAATCAAATGCAGCATCAGTATTAAGATAAATTGCAAGCAATGAATCAAATAAAAACAATCCAGCAATGTAAATTCGGTATGTTAATCCAAGTTTATGAAAAAAAGTACTTTTTTAATTTGTAGTATTAAAATGAGCTCCAATTATTTTACAGTCACTCAGAGTGAATAATATCTTTTCATTGAGGCTTAAGTCCAGTGTTCAAGAGTTCCCTAAATAGCTCCACTAATGCAAAAGAAAGAGCATTTCACAAGTGAATACAGCTGCCTATTAAGGGCCCCTGCTGGGTAGCAAGACACTCGCTGCCCCATGCCTTCCAGCTATCTGTTCAACTGCCGCACACCAGGACAGCTATGGCAGCTGTTTAACCAGAAGAGAGGCAAGAGGAATTTCCAAATTGAACCATGTTGTATCCTGTCTCCCATTTTTATTGTTTCCACAGTCAGCCATGAAAGTGTGAGTGATACAGTTGAATGTGCATTTCAAAACATTTAACATATTATGATGTCTTGCAGAAGAATGCCGCAAGCAAACGTTGTTTGGGATGTCACCCTTTTTATTTTTCTTGAACAAACGGCTAATGTTGCCCGTGGCTGACGCCGGAAACAAGAAAACAAATCATAAGCGGCGAGCACACGCAGCCAAACTGCCCAAATTAAAAATAAATCAATTATTAAATAAATAAATAAATAAATAAATAATGAAATTAAAAATGGATATAAAGAATATAATTCAATAATTAAATACAAAAATAAATATAAATGTAAATAAAAACAGCAATATTAGAGTATTAGCATAATTTAAAAAAAGTGAAAATAAATACAAAAATAAAAAACAAGATTCTAAAAATAAAATTGAATATAAAAATAAATGTCGAAAAAATACAAAACATTTTCATATAAATTTTTACTTTTTATTTATTTATTAATTTAGGATTTTTTTTGTTTTTATTTCCATTCATATTTAATTTTTTAAATATCTTTATATCCGTTTTTATTTTCACCTTCATTTATTTATTTAGTCATTTATTTATTTTTCATTTTTGCAGTTTTGGTCATCCATAAACCTCCACCGCAAGACATGTGTTGCATTTACTAACACTCAGACACAAGAGTGCGAAATAGAATGGGCAACACCGGAACACACAACACACGAATTAGTTTGTTACAACATACAGTAAATGATTAATTCAACTTACATGATAACTAAAAAAAAGTTCCAATCTTAATAATAATCTAAAAACAGACATAAAAAAAAATCATCAGCCTGATCATAATGATGATGCTCTTTTTTGGAAAGAAATTAAAGTGATTGTGGACACCATCAATTTTGTCGACCGGCGGCCTTCCTGGGGCAGGTGCTCAGCCTGAGGCTTTGCTGTAGCAAAACCCAAAGAGATGCCCGGCCTGCTTTTACGCACACTCTCTTTCTAACTGGAGGAAGAAACGTTCCAAGTTCCCCACGGGTCCCCCACTCCAAGTGGCCCAGGAAGGTGCTTTGAGATCGGCTTCTTGACCAGGGGCGTCACTAGGTTTCATGAAAAAGGGGGGGCTTAGCGCCAAGGACAGGGCTGGGCAAACTGGGTCCTGGAGGGCTAGAGTCCTGCAGGTTTGGGATGTTTCCCTTCCAACACAGCTGATATATGATCAGCTCATGAGCAAGCTCTGCATAAGCCTGATAATGATCCTTTTGATTGGAATCAGCTTGTGTTGAAAGCAAGGTTATTTTAGTTAACTAAAACTAACGAAAAAACTAAAACTAAAATTCAAAATAAAGAAATAAAATCAAAACGAAAATGCTTTAAAAAAAAGAAAGAAAACTAACTGAAACTACATTTTATGTTTACAAAACGAACTAAAACTAACTATAATTATAGCAAAAACGTTTGATGATGATTGAATGAATGAATGTGTAATGAGTATAAATGTGATTTTAAGTAGATTTATTTTTATATTAACCACAATAAGGACATTTGAAAATGTGTCACACAAAAGGGACATCATCTAGCAGCAGCCAATAGAAAAGCACCTTCAGATGACGTTGCTCCAATGGTGTTTTTTAAATATTGCGCACAAGTAATACACTTTTTTTTAAACTTAAACTAATACTGAAACTAACTAAAACTAAACTAAAATTAAGCATTTATGAAATAACTAAAACAAATAAAAACTAACAGAACCACCTTGAAAAGTAATTAAAACTAACTAAATGTAAAAACAAAACTCAAAACGAAATAAAAACTAACTAAAAGGAAAAATTCCAAAACTATAATAACCAGTTGAAAGAGGGACACCTCGAAAAACTAACTGCAGGACTTGGGCCCTCGAGGACAGAGTTTGTCCGCCTCTGCCCTAGAATATGCACAGATGGACAGATATAAAAGGAATACAATAGTGTGTAAAAGTCAAAGTCATCATTAGACTAGAAGTGAACTATACAGTATATATGTCCACATTGTCTACAGTGTACGAAAACTGTATGCAAAAAAAAGTAGCTGTGTTATCATAAAGTGAGTCTATCATTTTCAATTAAGATACATTGAATGAATTATTAACTGATCAACAGAGAGGCCAATGACATGAATTTGGCTCAAAGCACAGTAACTGTCTGCTCCCAAATACTTCTGAAGTCACATGGTACCTTTCGTAGCATATGTGACTAGAAGAAAAATATTACTCAATGACTTCTAAATTAAATATGAAAGTAATATTAAAGTGTGAATATTTTTCATTTCAGGTTATAAAAAAATGCTTTTCACCATGCCTATAATTGAGATCTTTCGAAATTTTTAACCCCAAGTTATTTTTCTTGCACTGTAAGTTTTATTTACTAATTTTAGTAATGTCTAAAATTTAAACGTTTATTTCCGTACTTTGTAGGTGTCTTTTGAGTTTTGAGACCAAGTTTCCTTGTGTATGACATGCTATAGCTGCCTGCCTTGAATTTGTTTTAAATATCTCCACTTTCTGTTCATTACTCTCAGGTTAAATTAGTCTTAAATGATGCACCTTGACTGACATGTTTCATATTCATAATATTAAATCCGTATTGAGTTTTATATGATTTTTACACCTACGTCTCCAGCAGGTATCGCTCCACACTTGCTCTCTCTACTCATCGTGCTGTTTGCTACAATTAAACATGGGTGGAGGATTAGTATTGTCAATTATATTATTATCATCATCCATGACATCCACATGAGGAAAACCATAAGTGAATGATCTTTTTAGTTTAGTGTGAATTCAAGCATAAAGTCCCCTCTAAAAAAAAATAGCTTCATCTGTATATCAGCCAGGAACTTCACATGCATTGTAGAGTAATTATTAGACAATATAGCATAGGACTTCCTGCTGTTAGCTGGGCCGTGGCCACTACTAACTAATTGTTACTACCATCTTACTTTCTTCTTCAGAAACTTCCTTCCTTATATCCATCATGACTCCCTTTCTCGGCCGTGATAGACAATGACCGCTAATAGCAGCAGGTTAGGAGCAAGCAAACAAGGAGGAAAACATGGGATGGATTATCAGTAATAAGGAAGTTTTTGGATAACAAAACATGACAAGGGCTCTCGCTATCTACAGTACTATTGAAGTGAAGGAAATCAATTGATTTCTGATCATATAAGTAATTAATTACAGTCCATCCGTCACGTTATTTTCCTCAATGGTGCTTGTAGTTGGCATATTTGGAACACATGGCTGACAGAGGCACGTTCAACTGCAAGCATGAAAACATGGACGGGATTATTACTAATAAGGACGTTTGAACATGATGAAGTGGAATGGATTGGATAATGACACCCGAGAAGCGTGGACGACCTTACACTTGGAAGTAAAGGGAAACCATCAGATTTATGATTATATTTACATGAATAATGAGATTATGTGCCTGAATATTTAGTTCATTTCGCTTTCTGTATACTATATATTTAAGGTTTTCAATCTTTTTAGTAAAAAAAACCCTATATATATATATATATACACACAACCAAATCATTTAGGGAGGGCTTAAGAACATTTTAGGTAGGCTTGAGCCCCATAAAATAGGTGTAAGGAGTCAGGACGCCATTGTTCTTGACTATCACTGCCTCCAGCAGGAGTCTCGTTTCGTCTCCCGCTTACCGTGCAAGCAGGCAAAGGTATCAAATATTCCCCACAATGTAAACTGTTGACTTCCCTGTAAAGGAGAAATGACTGATCAGGCGGGGGATAGAGGGTGCATGTCTTCACTGTCTATCTCATCGTCCAGGGTCCCATCTTTCCACCATGTTGCTTAAAACTGAGGGGAAATCAGCACAAACAAAATTATACTTTGGACCCCAAACATTACACACAAAAGTGTTTACAAAACACTCTAAATGTGAATAACTGCTTTAAAATGATTGTGTTGACCTACTAAAGATAATGGTGATCAGGGTGAAGCTTCTCTAGGGCAGACTACAGCTGGTCCTTTTGTTCTCCTCTGGAATCCTGCCATGTGATGCAACCAGAAAGTGTCTTGAAGGCTCGACAATCCCATTTAACAGTAGTCGGCAAAGGCTTGAAAATGGACACCGCTATTGGGGCTGGGGGATCTCTGTTTTGAAAATGGGACTAAAAAAATAAAAATAAATGTGGTGGAAATAAATATAAAAACTTGTCACTTTTATTTATTTATTTGCATTTTTGGTCCTCCATACAGAAATGCGTGAATGGAGGAAAACAACACTTAGGTGCTGTTTCTGGTTAGGAATTAGCACTATAACATGGCTAAAATCTAAAAAAAAAAAAAAAAAAGGATTTTGCATGATATGGACCCTTTAACATTACATGTAAACATACAATATATTTCCATTTATGTTGTATGTGAACACAATCACAACACTTATCCATTTATTTACTTCGTTGCTTCAGATTTGTGTGTTTATGGAATGAGCCGCTGTTTAATGTCAGCTACAAAATATTCTGTGAGAGGATCATCCGACAAAGGCTGCTTGTGAATCAAGAGGTGCTGAGAATGTACCAGCTAAGGAAAATCTTAATTGATCTGGTGAAATCCAGTGAAAGTCTTGATGCCTCAAACTACTGGTAAATAATGGCAAGTTAGTTGAATTAAGTGTTATTGACATGTACAAGGCCTGTCATGTGATATAAGAGGTTGTCATTTGAATCTAATGCCTTATGCTTATTTGTATTATTTTATATTGTATATACACACAGTATTGTTTTTATTGGGGATAAGTGTTATTAATAGCTATGAAAAATAAATAAATGAATCTGAGTCTTTGACATTGGTATGAGTACAATTACCTGCCTTTTATTGACAAAAATGACTTATACTTTCACTGTATTGTCTATTTTCCTTTTTTGGTCTTCGTGGAAACAGCTTCAACACTGTTTAGAATCTTTTTGGCTCATTTGTATTATTTTATATTGTACATAGATGTTGTCTGTATTAGGGATCATTATTAATAGCTATGAAAAATAAATGAATGAACGAATGGTCTTTGACATTCGTATAAGTACAATTGCGTCCTTTTATTGATTTTTTTTTTTAATTAAAAGGCGCCAGATAAAATAAGACTTGTGCTCTTTCCGCTCTATTTCATTCTAGATCAGACAACATTTGCATTTGCAAAAATAAATAAAGCGTCACTAAAAGGAGGCCTTCACAATATTGTGCTTTTACTTTTAGTAACAACCACAGTGCCCTCTAGTGGAATTAATACAAAGTTGGTAGGACGTCTGTGCCCAGCCTCCTGGAAGAAGGCACAATAGTTTTTAAACATATTTTCTGCTCTCCATAATAGAAAAACGTTCCTTTCCAATATGACAATAATACTACACTCTCTAGTGTAGAAAATATGTTTTAGAAATTACACACACAAAAAACGTTTGACCTGACGATGGAAAAAAACACCCACAATGTTTAGATAGTTTATTCAACGTCTAAAAGAAAAATTTTCTTTTACGGATATTCTAATATATATAATACACTATAGGATGTAAAAATAACAAGTTAAGTATAGCTTTAAGATATTTGGACCATATAATGGTCAGGTGCTGAAAACTACTCAATGATATTACAGTACGAGTGATTCTCTATACACAGATGGAAGGGAACGCTTATGGACAGAACGCGCTGAGTTAGACACACTTCAAATTCAATGATCCCCTCTTGAATGTCAGCAATAAAACAAGGATTTAAAAAGTGGTACATGCTTTACAACGCAGTGACACAAGTATCACTCAGTAGCAAAATTAGAAAAAACAAACAGTTCAATTAAACCCCTCAGACAGACTTTCTAACAAAATTTAGGGTGACCAGATTTTATTTTAAAATTATAAACCATACACTACAACTTCACTGAAAATCAAATATACAATCAATATTCACCAGGAAGTATGTGCAGTCAATCTGGTGAACGGTGGTTGGTTGTGTTATTACTTTAGCTAATGCTAAATGTGGCGGCCATGGCTCAGGAGGTAGAAGGGGTCGTCTAGTAACCGAAAGGTCAGCTGTTCCATTCCTACTCTCTCCAAGTCACGTGTCATTGTGTTCTTGGGCAAGACACAGTACACACATTGCATTGCACCAGTAGCACTGCACTGGTCTATGGCAGGTGTGAATGCTTGGTGGTGGTCGGAGGGGTTGAAGGCGCACACTGGCGGTTACGCCTCTGCCAGCGTGCTTCAGCTGTGGTTACGGATGTACTTTACAGCCACCAGTGTGAGTATGTGAATAATGTATCACCATATAAATCTGATGCATTGTTGTTAAATGCTGTCGTGGTTGACAGTTTTAACAGCACTGAACAAGACAATGCACTTACGTTATCCAACCTTTTTTGTGATCGGTCCCTGAAGCTATTGGACACTGGCTGTACCGTTTACCTCACACCAGTCTTGAATTATTATAGCATTGGAAATATGCCACGAGAAAAGATCAGCTTGCATTGGGTGTGACGGGCAACCGCAGAATTATGTTAGAGGGATTTCACATGATTATTAGACACAAGTTGGGTTTCCATCCACTCATTTTTATTATTATTTTGAAGAAATGCGAAAATTAAACTGAATGGAAATGCCAGACATTGAAAAAGGGCTCAAATTCACCCAAAAGTTTTTACGCTTAGAAGGGGTTGATTTTGAAGCGAATCGAAAAAAGGAAAATGTGTATTTTGGCTATGGAAACAGGTTTTGCGATTAAACGCTGCCAAGACCGGATACACGTCGCACGTTTTGACCGGATATTACATCACGCGTACGTTTGTAGTCCCAAAGCAATGTCGAACAATAAAGTAAGGTATGTTTGGGGGACGACAAAATTGAAATCTTTTTGGAATTAAATAAAGAAGCGAATATTAATGCTATTTTAGATGGAAAACAGCCAAGAAACGCTATCAAGAATTACAAAAGCAAACTCATACAACACCATCGCACGGCGCAGTCGCTTTGTTTTTCTTCTTCTTCTTTTAAACTACTAGTGGATCACATCTCCAAGGGGGAGTCCCCTCTCAATATTCACAAAAGAAGAACAGATGGAAACGGGCATAAGTCGCATGTCCGTTTTGCGCGTTTTCAGTACATTTTAAACAATTGGATGGAAACCCCCACTACAGACGCAGGAAGTAGTTCTATTGTTAGTATGACAAAAACATGCCTGCTCGCGAGTAGATGCGAATGAAAATGCAGACATGGATGTGAAAGTAAATTGGACTGAATTTAACAGTTAAACTCCTATTAAATTGGTATTATTGTATGAATTGCCACTTCTGCCAATTCCCGACAATGACAATGCTCACCTGAAGCAGGTTTGCATCCGTCGATTGGGCTGAGTACAGACGGTCCTTCCCATTCCTTGTAATTTTGCATCAAAAAACATTTACTAAAAATGTGTAAGCACTCTGCGAAAGGTGCCCATCGATAATGACGGCCAGGGTATTGACGATTGACGGAAGTGCCCATCTCAAATATGTGATTGACAAGACACATGGCCCAAACAATCTGCTTGCTGACTGGAAAATACACAATGACTTGTGTAAAATTGGGACAAAATAGGGCTGGTGAAATCCGCTGCGACTCGGAATAGGCTCAAAACAGGCTCTGGTCACCCTAAATACACTGTCTCTACCCATAATGAAATATCAGTTGAGTACTGTCATAAATACAGTAACCAGTGTAAAATCCAAAGGAAATTGAAGGTTTTTGTGGCAGAAGGCCATATATAAAGTCATAGATGTTTCTGCCAACTTGATGCTATAATGCAGGCCGTCCATTTAGTTTGTCATGCATGAGAGTGATGGCGCTGCCTGTAAAGTCTCGAAGAACCTGGACTGTTTCTCGTTGGAGCTGCAGAGACTCGCGTACAAATTCTTGCTGAGTCTCTGCTAGCTGCTGCACCGACTCGGACAGAAGCTCCAGGGAGCGGGAAACTGTTTCCAGCAGGACGTTGGTGGCGTGCTGCTCCTGGAGGCTGAGTGACGCATTTTGTAGCATGTTTTCCCTCATGTTTACGTTGGGCTGACCAGTGATTGGGAGTGAGGCTGACAACGTTGAAGTGCCAGAGGAAGTATGAGGTCGTTCTCGTTTCTGGAGGCCATTGTTTCCTTGGTGATCCCCTCTAAGTTTAGTTGCATGACTTGAAGGTAATGCGTCATCTTTTGCGTCATCATCCCAGTCTGCCAAAGAAACGAGCATCTTGAGACAGAGAAATCCAAAGGGACATACTGGATGTAATTCAGGGGTCACCAACTCCTGTCCTTGAGGGTCTCTATCCAACATGTTTTAGACGTTTCCTTCTTCCAACACACCTGATTAACTCATTCACTCCCAGCCATTTTCACTGACGCAACCCCCTTCGCTTTACTAGATTTTGACTGATTTTGCAAGGCCCACAGAATTTTGTGTTCTATTGCTATTAAAACATTGAACCTACCAAAAGAAAGATTAGAGTCCCTTCTTTCTTCACGGGAAAAAAAGTATATCTGTATCAATTTCCGTTTTTGCAGTTTAATCATTATTCACAAACCTGTTGAAAACAATGGCAAAAAGAGCTTGGCTGATTTCTTATACTCTGCTGCTACCTGCTGGCCGTTTTTTGAAATTATGACCATTGCTTTAAGCGACCTTTACAGGTCAGAAGCTGAATCAAAGCCTTCTGTATGTTTAAAAAAAACATATAAAAAGGTTTTTAAGAGTGCAGTACAAAGTATTAAAAACCATTTATACGTTTTGGGGATTGTATAAGTTAAAATGATCAGGATCATATCAGGGTTCTGTAGAGCTTGCTGATGAGCTGATCATATGAATCAGGTGTGTTGGAGGAGAGGAACATCTAAAACATGCTGGATAAGGGCCTTCGAGGACCGGAGCTGGTGACCCTGCTGTAATTAAAAGCGGTGTCTGTTAAACTGCATCCGGATCCCATTCACGACAACTCACCTTCCGAAGCAGGTATTTCAAACTGCACATCAAAGGCAGTCCTTGATGAGTCCCCTGAAACAATAAAAAAAAAAAAATCAATATGAAATTTGCAATGTGGTGCATTGAAAGGAAGAAATACAAAATCAACAAAACTCCTGTAAGATTTTACAGTATCCTATGTACTGTACTTTTGCAACAGCGTCACCAAAGTTAAGGGTGTTATTTAACTGAAAAACAACTAATTAAATGTGTGCATTTATAATGTAAACAAGGTTAATTTGACTTAAGGTTGTTATTTTACCGAAAAGCAACAAATTAAATTCCTGCATTTATAATGTAAGCAAGGTTAACTCACTGAAGCAACCCCCTTCACTCCTGACTGGTTTACTGGATTTTGACTGATTTTGCAAGGCCCACAGAATATTGTGTTCTATTGCTGTTAATACGTGGAACCTACCAAGAGAAAAATTTGAGTCCCTTCTTTCATCAGGAAAAAAAAAGGGGAAAAAAAGTATATTTTTATCCATTTTCATTTTGCAGCAATTAGCATTAGAATATAGCTAAATTTCCTAATTATTCACAAACCTGTTGAAAACAGTGGGGGGAACAGCTTGCCCTGGTTGATCTCTTATACTCTGCTGCCACCTGCTGGCCGTTTTTGTAATAACTACCATTCCTTAATGCATTCTCTTCAGTTCAGAGGCTGCATCAATGCCTTCCGTATGTTATAGCATAAAATAAACATAAAAATAAGTATAAATACATCTTTGGGAGCATGGTAATATTTATAATAGAATGTATTTCTATGTTTTTGGGAACAAATTAGTTCAAATGTGTGGTGGATAAAGTTCACTATGTCCTTCAGCAATCCTCATTGCTCACTTCAGTTTGCTCTACCACCATCACACGTCACATAATGTTTTTCTAGTTATACAGCCATTCAGTTTTATACCAGTGTAACAGTTAAAATTGTTAATTTTACTTAAAACATTGCCTATATACTGATTGAATGTCTGATGATGGTGATATTTTAACACCTAATTTAAAACTTTAATAAATGTCAATGGAGTAGTAGAGATGGTTCCTCTTTGCTACCTGACTGTGCAAATCCGCTTGAAGAGTAGGCCATCGGTGGAGGCCTAGACAACTCATCAGCACCATTTGGTGAACTCTGCATTCCAACCATGTCATCCTCCTCCATTTCTTCAACATCGTCATCATCACAAAGTGGGCCTAAGTCACTGTTGATCTGATCTTCCTGATCCATCTCCAGAATCTGTAGTACTACTTTCTCTGTTTGATTAAGGTCTTTAGATAGACGTGAGTTGATGCCCCGGTTAGGTACCTTGCCCGACCGCATGGCAGCAACTTTCCGCTTGGTGTCACACTTCAGGTCCGACCATTTCTTTACGACCTCAATGACCTCTCGTTGACACTCGCCAATCTCATTGACACGGGCTGCAATTTCAGCCCATGTGCGCTTCTTCACGTCTGTTGCCACGCCACGGTTGAATTTTCCTTCAGGTTAAAAGAGCACAAAAGCAACCACATGAGTGCACTTTTAAATGTCACAATGTAAAAACAGCTGACATCCAATACTTAACATTTTACAATTTTAAAGCTAATTCCATGATGATGAATTAGACACTATGGCACCATGCAAACTCCAAAATACATGTCTGTTTGATCAGATGTGCACTGTCCAAAAAAACAAAACATTGTGCTAGTGGGTACTAGTTAGCTCAAAGGACAACGAGCAGTCAGTTCTAAAAATAATCACCTGACATTTACCAAGAATAAGAATGAAAACAGAAGAATAATGTTAACAATATCATGTATTTATTTAAACTTAACATAGTACATGTTTCTTAATGTACCAAATATTCTATATTTTGTTAAAAAAATTAAATAATATTCAATTTGGGATGCTGTTTAGATTTACCCAGATTTTTCAAATAATTTAATTTTAGAGATGTAATTTTAATGTGATACCACATTATTTTTGCTCACGAATCACAATCCAACATCAGTCCATTCGTAATATATCGGAAGTGGGAACTTGGACCTGTAGTATCCAGCCTTAAAATTAATGATACGATACGATACGATACGATACGATACGATATACTTTTATTTTCCTCGTGGGGAACTAATGAGTGAGTAATAAGCAAATAAAAGTGCACTACTTGTCTGCAAACAGCAGAAGCTGTTGATAACTTGATTCATCTCATATTGTTTAAGTTGAGAGAACAAAAATGACAACAATGGCTTTATTCTATATCATTAATGTATAATGTTTAAAATAAAATGCAAAAACTAAAAAGACAATTTCCTTAGTATTTTGACATTCATATAATATAAACTATAAATTAAAAAAATAATAATTTGACAGTTTTCATCAGTCCTCAAATGCCTCTCTCTACTTGAAATGCTGTGTCCTCTTAGCTTTATTATGTTTTGTTAGATCAGTTGTGTGGTCACAGGAACCACTCTACTCATATAACAAGCCACATTTAGAAACATACCCACAATCACGGAGCGATGTTTCCTCACTTCATCTAAAAGTATGTGGACCTCACTGAAAGTGAAACGGGCTTTCCTTTTCTTGAAGCGTATAACACTGTCTTGATTGAAGAGTAACGTTGACGACATCCTCCACAAAACAGCGTCTGAGGTTCTTCAGCTGCTTTGTAATAGCCTCTCAGCTTCAAATTCCAGAGGACTCTGTCAAAAGGTTAATTATTATACATTATAACCAAAATAACAATAACTGAACAATGGGGGTTTAAATGGCTTGCTATTTTGGCACGAGGTGAGAATAAACGTCCACGCGTTCCAGACGAGCACCCTCGACAACTCTGACTTATTAGACTTATTTTACCGATTAAACATTTAAACGTAATGTTTAGATTACATAAAGTACTCAGTGCATTTTCACCTTGCCCACGAAGAACCCAACGAACAATGCAAGCGCTTAAGCACACTTGCGACAGCCTAGCTTAAATGAACACAATACTCTTACTCGCATGACCTCACACATAAATATACTTTACGGACACGGACTTCAAATAACCATATGCATTTATAAACACATTACTTTCGACGAGCACTTGCTTAGACATAAGATTTGTGGTAACGTCGGCTCTATTTCAGCTCGGCTAGTTCTCTAAGGTAGTGATGGCTAAAGCTAACATTGGATGAGGTTCACAGGTTGAGCTAATGAATGATGCACTGTTAAATTCATCCTCACCTCGTGGACTATATTAACTTCCAATGTACACATTTATTTTAAACATGGCACCCACACAGTTCACCTGCACATATAATGGTAATTCGACATACGTTGTTTGACAGTATTAGCTTTGTGGCATCACTCAGTGATACCCAAACTCAGCTATGCTTTCTTTGCAGCAAGATAGCGAAAGCTAATGCTAGTGCTAAGCTAATAAAGCGCAGTATTCACACGTGATGGCTATTGGACGGAAGGTGAGCTTCCAACCCGTACTCAGAAAATTGTGAACTCACCTGAAAGTCCAAATATTGATATTTGCTCGTGGAGTATTTATATAAACGTCCTTATCTACAAGCTAGCTGGTATAAAGCTAGCGGGTTGACTCCCACCCAGATTAGTATGTCCGGTAAATCGTTCAGGTTTGCATAATTTACAGAAACAGCGACTCTGCTTTTATGCAAAAATACATTTAAATTATATCACAAGACTCCAATTCCCCTAGTTATGTGCGAAATAGTAAACAGTAGATTTTTTTTGATTTGCGATGAATTTGGTCTTTGACACTTTCCAGATTGTAAATATGCTCTTATTTTGGAGGAAAAGCTCTCCCGGGAGGGAGGGGGAGAGAGAGAGAGATTTGTATTTGAACGAATGAACTCGCCTATTCTAGTATTTAAAGCCACAAAGATTATAGATTAAACAATATTGGGTGTATTTAACTACTTTTCTTCTGGTTTAGGGTGTAATTAATTGTGAATACTGTATTGCTATTGTGTCAATCTAAAGTCCCCCATCTAACTAATTAGGGGTGCATAAGAAGCTATTTTAATCTAAAAATAAAATTTGATTTAAAAGATGAGAGCAATGACTCTTTAAATCTTTAAAATATATATGTATCAAATTGTCTTGTATTGGAGAAATGTATATTTTAAGAAAATACTACATTTACAGTAACCTGATAAATTCATTCATATTACAAAATAACAAACTCTTTGCATCATACACTCTTTCAAACTCAGCCCTATACTATTGAACCAAATTGTTCCAAAATAATTTTAAATAAACCGTCCTTGAATCATATATGTATCGAGATGCTTGTCAAGTCATCTTTTTTTGGAGAGGGAGTACACACCCCTATCTATCCATCAATCAAAATGTTGAGTGTGCACTTCTTATTTAGGAAGTGAGGCAAGTGTAATCTACTTATGGTAATGATGAAAGGGCACATTTCAACCAGTGTTGGTCATTCATGAAGTTGGTCACTAGCCAGTGTTCTTCATCATTGAACACATCTTTATTTCAAATATAGCACACGTGTTCTATGTCATCGAGCAGTTAAAGTGGTTATAACGACAATGACAAAAACTTGGAAAAAAGGCACCTCAATTACTGGTTGCATGCATCAGTAGCATACACATCTGCTATATTGTTTATTAATTCACACATTATGCTGGTTCAGGCATATCCACAGAATGCAAAGTTGTATCAAATAGTAAACGTAACAAGATAGTAAGGTGGGCATGTGTGCATACTTAACATAAAACAATAGTGTCCAAACAAATCATTGATTGTCTTTGTATGCTAAAATCATCATTATTTCTATTGTTTGATGTACAATACTTGACTTATATTTCCATTGTTTCATGTACAATCGATATTTGATTACTCATTTTCCCCTCGTTAGTCAACATTTGAAGGCTAGCGTAAATGCATGTGATGTAATGCGAAACAAAATTATAAAAAATAAAATAAAATAAAGACACCTATGGCAATTAAACTCCTGTTATTTGCGTTAAGAGGAATACCTTTTAAAGTTGTTCCTGACTTTCAAAATTTTAACTCAAAATGTCAACTGAAACTTTGATTCAGTCCAACTATTTCACATTGTATGTGCTCTATGATTTGCAATTACGTCTTCACATTTCATTTTTACTTAAGTGCAGCTCAAAATCAAATGTCAAACAGTAAACCTAGTGACTTAAATTCAGCATGCAATTAATCACACTGTATAACTGCTTTTTCTTCAGCGTTGTGAACATTGTCAGTGAATGCTTGTGCTTCCCTAGGTTGATACAGCATCATTTCTACTTTACAAGTAATATGGCACAGTCAACAATCCTATAACGGTCTCGCGATCAGGCATTGCTTTGAAAATAACATTTGGAGAGACTGGGAAGTTGTTGGAAGGTGGAGAGAAATATATAGATATATATAAAGAACATCCAAACAAATTGAGTCCAAGTAGGAGTATCCTTCTGGGCTCAAGAATACATGGTCAATTGAAGCCACTGAAAAGACAAACAACACAGTGACAGTTGATTAAAGGATTTGAAATCAATCAGACTTCTATAAAATGTCAAACAAAAAGTGAGATGAGATTACCTCCTGAACATTGACTTTGATTGTCCCATTGTTTTCCTTATCCAGCGTTTTAAAGGCACCTAAACACGAGCAGTCAGGTCAATTTTAGTGTCTGAGCACCTCATATCATATCTGAGTGGGCTCATTAGAAACTTACGGCACATGGCATCCAGCCTTACAAGACAGCCAATGTAGTTGTCAAAATCCATGTTGCCGCTCTCATCGCAATACCTGCGAATTATCATCTGGAACAGCTGCTCACTTAAAGGAAAGCCTGCAGAAGATCATTTCAACAGTCCGTATTAAATCAAATGAAGTTCTTATTGTCCACATACCACAGATAAAAGTGTATAATGCATTAAGAATGAAACATTCCATGGAATCTCAACTGAGAACATGCAAGACTTTGTGGACACGGAATAAGACTTTACATTTAACAAGGCAGATTTATCAAACACTGATGAGTCAGCAACATTTAGGCAGCTAACGTGTCACTTCCTGTTAGCGCTCCTATTTGAAATCTATTCACACCATATCCGGTGGACTAAGTGGACTAACTTTAACTGTATGACTGCGTGGAAGCTTTCCAAACATGCTTTGTTGCCATTACAAATAACACTTGTGACAATGTTATGCCTTTTTAATATATTATTTTGTACAGTTACAGTGGTGTTGTTTTTAGTAGGGTATTAAATTGTTGTTACTTAGTGACACCCTTAGTAATAAAAGTAGTCCAGTCGGTGCTATAAATAAAACAATGCCCTATGTTTGAGTGACAAGAGAACATTTGTACAAGAAAGCATAAATAGATTTAAATGTAACCACACTATTTCATGAGTTTAAAACAAGTCAGTGGGCCGGAGGAGATTAAATGTGCGGGCTAGAAAGGAAAATAAATAATAATAATAAAAAATGTGCGGGCTAGAACAGCCATCTCAGGCAGTGCATTTCACAGGCCGACCCACTGGGAAATTGCCAAAATGTCCAGATTACTGATCCGGGTTTGGCTGTAGCCTGTAGAATAGCAAAAATATGGAAAACGTGAATAGTTTCCAGATACCTTGAAAAGGTGATTGTGATTCGTGACCATAAAATAGATTGCAAATCATTAACCAAGAACAAAAATGGGGTTTCCAATACAAAACATTTTATTAGCTGCTCATATGAAGGTAACATGAGATTGAATATCTTGAGCAAGGCAATTTAACTAGTTTAGAAATCAAATCTTCTTTGTCCCTTGTAAAATCAATTAATCATACAAACATAAGTATGGGGTATCAAAAGAGAATTGAACATTTAACAATTACAAGGGTGGCAGAAATCTTTCTCAGATAAATTGGCTTGGGCTTTCACTTGTAGTATAATGCTTAAGATACATATCTACAAAAATCTAGTCTCTAGCAATTTTGCAAATATTTGACAGTACTGCGAGTGACAAGTACATTATGTGCAACAGTCAAGCAACCTCAACTTGTCTGAAAAGCAGCAGCAAGTCATACATTGATTTTGCAAACTACCAAAAAGGCGATTTAGCAGCTACTCCTCGTAGCGTCTCACAATTAATATATATTTATGTTAGCCAACAGCATCTGATGAGAATTCTAAACTTGGCAAAATAGAAAATATGATGCCATTTATCTGAACTTTGGTATTTCTTGTAGTGGCTGTGGGGAATGTGAACAACTCAGACATAAGTGTTGTCACATCATTGCATGTGGGGCCTTGGCTTTATGTGATACAAACGTTCGTGTAGCCGGTGCTGGAGATTGACTGTGGCCTCGATACTGATGTTAAGTGATCAGTAAATTGACTTCAAATTGTTACCATGAAACACTGATTTAATGTTGCCAATATATTTAATATACACAATAAGAAATGCCATGACGATCACTTATTGGAAAAAGTTGTGGTTAAATTTTTACATTACTTTCATTTAGCCCACTCGACTTCCAAGCCATAGACGACGGTGAGTGCGCAGATTCGAAGACCGAGCTGTGACTTAGGCGGCGCGGGAATGGCCACGGTTACAGTGAAGCCAGCTTGAGAAAGAGGTTTTGGAAGTGAGTCTAAAAGATGCAAATCTACGCTACGTGAATGTACGTAAAAAAAACTAGACTAAGTGCAATTTTTAGAGAAATTGTGTGGGAATGCTGAAAGCTAGCTAATAGCTGAATGCATGTGGAATGCTTATGTAAATTGAGAGATAAATTATGAAATTTTGACCTCCTGGTTACTGGACAATGCACTTTACCAACTGTGCCACAGAACAGTATCAGACTAATCAGGTAATGATGTTACGTTATATGTATGGAAGTGGGCGTGGAAAGTGTGACTTAGAAAAAGTTCAATGTCTTTCCCATTGAAAATAATTGGGGAAAAGTTGATATATAGATATAATGTTAAACTGTGCAAATACTGCAAGTAATATGTAGTCAGACGATATATACCCCGGGAGGCGTGAATTTTTGAAGCAAGTTTAAATTTGAACAGTCTAAATCGGAAGTATTATGTGGGAGTTGTTATGCGGCAAGTAAGTGTGAAGAATAAAAAACAAAATAACATATGTGGGAATGCTTCAGCAGCCTTTGAAAGAGGATGCGGCCTGGGCTTATAGCTCAACAGTCAGAGCACTCCAAATGGTGCCACGGGTTTTGAGTAGGTGTGGCTTGGACTGCGCAGGAATCACCACAGTTACAAATGTACAGTACATGCAGTATTTGTAATTTGCCTAAATAATATTAATATGGGGCATTGCAAATACTGTTTTAATACGATTTTTGTAAAGTCACACAGATAAACAGTAAGACAAAGAACGAAAAGTATTTGTAAAAAATGTGCATTGTTTCAAGATGCACCGAGTAACGATGTAAAAATACATTTTCAGTGATATTTGAAGAACAAAATGGCAGGCAAAACAAAAACTCACCAGCAGCTCTGAAAGCATTGGGCAATTCATCTGCCCCAATAACACCAGAGCCATCTGAATCATAGGACTTGTACACTCCCTAAACAACAAGAATGAACATTTTTCAAACATGCATTCAAATTTGAAAGAATGTGGAATTTGAGTATTAAGGTATTGAAGCTTGTAAATTATCTAGTCAAACTTAAAACTGAAGAGGCTTGTCGTCAAGGTATGCTGGAAAAAATGTGAAAGTTTGTAAAGAACAGAAATCCGCAGAGAATAGAATGGATGGCGCTTTTTCTATTTTTTTTTTTACTTAATTCAAAAAATGAAATTATTATTGAGTGGAATGGAATATGTTACTTGACTGCTTTGCAATTCCAAAAATACTTGAACTGTACTGTTGCCTTTGTTGTATTCTACTAGAATTTTTTTTTCCTCTCTGACTCACTGCTGACGATTAACACTGACCACAGGAATGCAACAGCACAGAAAGGAAACACCCATGTAGAACAAATGTGTCAAGTCTGCAATACTTGCCTGCCATTTCTTTATGTTATTCCAGAGGTATTTAAATTCATGGAAGCCAAGTTTTCCAGTGCTGTCACTCTGGAACATCATTAAGGTCCACGGTGTTAATCAAGCACATGCAAACATGTGCCCCGGCATATTTGTCTAAGGTGTTTTTCAGTCCACCTTACTCAACATACACACCCAGTTCACACATCTCACTTACAGTAGGTAGTTTTACCTGCTGTGAAAGGCTGACTACATGGGCACGAGGAGCTGCATGATTTCATATATGTTTTAATCGACACCAATAAAATTTCGAGTCAACTAGTCGCTGATAACGGCATTGATATTTTTTTCGCAATGCTTAAAAAAAATCTCTTAAGGGGGGGAAATTTTTCAATGTATATTCACCGACAATGGACAGCTCATACACTACATTTCTGTACAACATACACGTTAAAATTAGAGCTGTCAAATGATTTTTAATTTTATTTTAATCAGATTAATCACATTTCAGAATTTTGACTAATCACGATTAATCGCTTAATTAAAAAGGCTTTTTTAATCAAAATGTTTTGCCCGCCAAATTTGTAGAGCACCCGTTATGTGTTAATTCTTTCAACATTTAATGTTATGAGGACGTCTATACATTTTTTGATCCACTGCACACTCACCCTTTTTCTAATCAGTTAACTACTTGCATAATTTAAAATGGAAAAAAAAGATCTCAATAGTTTGACATGAACAAATATTCTGAATGTCATACACAATAATGTTAATAGTGTGATTAATCTGCGTTAATACGTGATTAATGCAATAATTGTTTGTGATTAATCAATGAACTAAAGCTGTAACTTTGACAGCATTAGAACACAATACTACTATCTATTAGGGATGTAACGATAATGGCAATATTGTGATATCGCGATATTAAAATTGCCACAATATCGTCATGTCAAGATATTAAAAGCAGCACATCTGTTAAAAAGGTGGGGTTGTATTCCATTTGTGCAGTGCTAGCACCCTCTGGTGGTTAGTGTAATAATGCAGTTTAATATTAATTAGGAATGTTTCGGCCACTGCAGCGGTTATCACTCCTATAAAACAGTCATGCCATCAAATATTTTTCAACATCTCAGTCACAAAAAAAAATAAAATTGGGGGCCTGCTTCAGCGCACAACATTGTGAACTACACAGACCATGGTGCCCGATGAGCCAAGAGCACATCAATGCCATAGCCAAGCCTATTTATCCGTCACTGCTGTTATTAAGTACAAAAAAAATACAATAGTGGCCCCACAACCCACCCCATATGATTTATTTGTATTTTTTATTTTTTTACAATAGCATGAGTTTTTATACGGTATAATGAGCCTATTTATATTGCCATCCTCCCCACAATACCGTGATAATTATCATATTGTGAGGTTCATATTGGTATATTTATCATATCGTGATGTTTGGATATCGTTACATCTCTACTATCTATTCGCCACGTTGTTCTGTGGCCACAAGATTCTGCTACACGGCAATTTGCAGTGCTTCTCCAGCACACCAGCGAGCCAAATAAGGATAAGTGGTAGGGAATATAGAGGGATGGATTTATAGAAGTTTGAAAAAAAAAAAGACCTCTTTGTGTACAGTAGAATTCTCAACTATCCATCAATTTAGGTAGCATAATATGAAAAATTGGTCAAAATCCTACGCAAGCCTGGCTTTGTACCCCTTTAATTAACCAAATCATCACGTTCAAAAATAGAAGACAATACAAATCAATAAAAGTGATGGACTAATTTCATTCAGCGCACACTTCAGTTTGTGTTCAGGGATCAGTCCAAAATCGCTTATGCCCGTCAAACCGTTTGAAATTATAAGCTTCAGTAACGTGTTTCTCGTGTAAAACACATCAGATAAAGCCTTACACAGATAGAAAGGATACATCCATGACGGCCACCATGCTTCTGCAAGACTCAATAGTGAAACCATCGGTCTTCAGATCTCCATCTGAAACACACACATTTTTTTCTTCTGCAATACAATATACAGTGCTACATTACAGTATATTACAGTCTGATTCGTATCAGACTCCAAAAAAAATCATAAAAGGCAGTAGACATATGTGTAAAAGATGTGCAAATACTGTATGACAAAGTAACTTACGTTTTCCAATGATTTTGTTTAGGATATTCATGAGTTCAGCTGGACTCACTTCCATGTCCTGTGAAAATTCAAGAGTAACAGTTTAAAAGTGCAGCCATACGATCTAATATGTAATGTAAAATTGTAAAAAAATAAAATAAAATTGGGAACAAAAAATGTAATGTTTTTTTTCTGTATAAAATCGAACTGCATGTAATGAAAAGGCAGTGCAGAATCACCATTTTTTTCCAGAGCATTTTTATGTTCTATATGTTGCTAAATGCATGATAAAACATTGTACAGAATATAAGGGATGAACCAGCCTAAATACAATTTATATTAATTCAATACTGCGCCAAATATAAATCCATGCAAATAATGCTTTTTTGAGTTTGATTGATTGATATTTTTATTTGTTTTGAGTAAGCCAAACAAAATTTTCCTTTATTAAAGCCATACAAAAGCACAAATGTTTTTATAACAAAAATAAAAGAAATGATCATGGCAAAGTAAATAAATGAATAATGAAATGATTACAAAAAAATTTGAGATGGGCGAGCTGAATACCAGGTATTGATATTGTGTCGATACCAGGCCATATTTCAAGGTACCACGCTGCCCACTTGTGGCCTTTTTCGATCATGAACTAATAATTACAAGAATAGAAAATTGCCAATAATTTCCTGAAACTTAAAGTAAAAAGTGGTATATTGGGATGCAGAGGTATTTCTTTAAAAATATCTGTCATTTATATTTTTATTTTGGGGGGAGGGGGTGGGGGGTTATGGACAAGTATTAAAAGTACTAGTGTTAAGTTAAGTTATCGGTGCTTGATATCGGTATTTGTGACTATTCAAGAATCTTAGTACTCGTACTGGTCTAGAAAAAATTGGTATCAAATGTAACGAAGATTGCCCGTCATCCTCAATTTTTTTCATTTTATGTGCCTTTTTAACTCTTTCACTGCCACTGACGTTTAAAGACGTCAAGTAAAAACCTACGCTTCACTGCCAATGACGTCAAAAGACGTCATCCAATGATTTTTTTTTTTTTTTTGAAATGGGTAGAGGAAACCCTTCCGCATGTCTGGTGAAAGTTTCCAGTCTGTCTGTTGTGCCTAATGACTATTTTTGGCCCCTAGAGGGCAGCGATGACTCTCTTTTGACAAGATCGGGTGGGCGTCAGTAGAGGCGGAGCTAGAGCGTCGAGCAGGAGATGAGAATGAAAGACAAAGGAAAAATGGCGGCCGGTCGCGAGGAGCTCACGCCCGAGACGTTTTTTTCAAAGACCAAAAGCATCGCTGAAAAAGCACATTGTTGACGACGATGATCATCATCGATGATGAAGATGAGGGTGGTGACTCCGTGGTTGAGAAGCATTGACGCGGCAGTAGAAGACGTTAGATGGAGCTAGATGGAGGAGGGAACGGGCAATGGCGAGCGTTTGCAAGCAGCTCTACACTTACAAGACGAAAGGCATCGACCAACGCTAAAATAGTACATTGATGACGACGATGATCATCCTCGATGATGATGAAGGTGAATCCGAGCTTGACGGCGAAATTGGAACCGCTGACGCGGCGGCTATGACGGTGTCGTAACGCGGAGCGCAACCGAGCACGCACAGGCGGACGTTCGATCGGACGACGGAGAGTGCCCCGAGTCCAATGCATATTCATCGGAGGAAGTGTGTACAGTCTGCTACTTGCTTTTTATTCCCCGGAAAAAAAGGCCGTCAAGAAAGTGTAACGTTTGCACGCAAAACGGACCAATGTGAAAGTGAAAGTAAACTGTTGTGCGAGTCCTGGCGTCTCCTTGCACGCAGGAGAGCGTTACAAAAGGAAAAACTGTATTTGAAACATCCACATAATTGTAAGTAGTACCACAGTTGCACACATTTGTAAATAGTTTGCGAAATTGTTTTGTCAAATTGTTACACTGTTGAATGGAAATAAACGTATTTTGCAATCAAAAAACACTTTTTCATTGTTGGTGAAAGCGTTTTACAGAAGTAAAGCACTATTTAGGTGTTTGTGGCATCATTAATGGACAAAAATAAGTGTACAATTCACTAGAGTGCATGAAATAACATCGTTTCACAAAAAGCTCTTTTTCTCCGTTTTTTGTTTCAAAACAGAGAATTTCGGTGAAAGTAACCATTTTCTATTGTTGATTACTGAATAACGGAATAAGGTAGAAACAAACTTTTTTTTCTGATGAAAGCTGAGAGTCCAATCTTTCATTTGGTAGTATGTGTGTTTCCATAGTCCAAACACAACATTTTCTGTGGACCTTGAAAGATCACTCAAAATGCTTAAATCGGCTGGCAGTGGGGACAACCCGTTTCTGAAAACGTCTGGCAGTGAAAGAGTTAAACATTTCCCCCCTGGGGGAATGTGTGTGCGTGTCTTAACTCTGTGTTTTCAGTTCAAAAGGACTCTTTGAGTTTCCCTCCAGCAGGGACTGGACTTCGTTTTATAACCCCCAGGAAACGCATATCACAGCTCCGACAGACGTGAAATCATGTCTGATAAGCAGTCCCCAGACCATCTTTTATGGTCTGGCCTATCCACAGGAATTAGCAATGTGTTTTTTGGGGGGGAAACAATGCCCCTTGGAAGTTGTCTGGTACCCAGTGCCCTCCAACGGTCACTATCTGTTATCCTCAAGAATCCTGCCGCTCTAATCAATCTGAAGTCTACATAATTCGGGACATACACGGACTCTATGTACTTGACTGACATCAAATAACTCCTGTTGTTTATCTTTGTATACAACCTGTATGTCTATCTCAAATGAATGATGTGTGTAATTTCTGTAGCCACCTAAGTTTAGCTAATTAGTAAGCTTCGCGGATTCAATAACTTTATGATCACGGTAATGTTTGAAATGTGTACAGAATGATAAATGAAGCATCTGGCTTGTCAATTCTGATTCAAAAAATATCAAATACTATCCCAAAAGCTTGGTCTCAGTTGACCAAGTCTGATTCATGCGCACGGAAGAGGCGGGGCATACGTCCCGACGGTCGCTGAGGGTGACCACGCACCTTCTTCCTTTGAGCCGAGGACTTGAGTCACGCCGCGCATCCCAAAGCACGCATCAAGCAAGGACTCGCAAACACACTGCGCATCCCCAAAACACGCGTGTCTGTTCCAGCCGTGAGTCCGAGGCGTCCCTCAGCGCTCACACAAGGACCGGCCGCTGCCTCGATGCCGCGCGTGCATCACCGACCAGCAGCGAGAAACTCTCGGGCAGCATTCAACCGAGGATCGACGCTCGAGTCTCTCTCTCTCCCGTGCCACTGAACCAGTCCATGAGTTGCGCCTGCATTGCAATCTGACCATATACTACTGGTGCAACGCTTTTATTCAAACATAAAATAATTGACAGGTCAAACGCTTCCATCTTTATCCCCCCCCCCCCCATCTACCTTTTTCATCTACCTTCTTTTATCTTGGTAAGTTAGGTTGCAAGTTTTCTTTTTATGGATTGGAGGATGCGTTGAAGCTGTGTACTTTTCTGATAGTGTTACAGAAAAAAATAAAATGTAAAAATAATGAATCCTCATAATGCTATTGATCAAATGTAAAACAATTATGGTGTATTCAGACCTGCACTGTTTGGTCCGCTTCAAACAGATCAGAGTTCGTTAACCCACGCTGAACCGGAACTTTTGTGCAGTTCTGAATACACAACAAAAAATCCTGGTGCGAACCAAACAAGCGGACAGAGACCCACTTTTTGAGATGGTCTCGTCCGCTTCCAAACACACTCAATACAAACCACAGCTGATCTGCTCCAACTGCAGGACATATGCGCCTTTCTGAGCTTAACAAGCCACCGTAGCCAAGCATTGCAAGGGGGAAACCTTGCCCGGTAGTGAATATTGTGCTAAATTCATTCATAATCATCCGTATTCTGTTTAGCCATGCTACTGTCAGCATGTTGTGGGGGCGGGGCACGCGGAGCGCAACTGCTCCTCCGGTTAATACACACAATCGACGACGCGTTCCAAAATTAAAAACAGCGTTGCGGAACCTCCATTGAATGAGCTACTCTTGATGCTCGCAAATATCTTGCATCTAATAACACCACAACTATGCAGAGCAGTAATGCAGCACGTTGGAATTTCATGTTTTCCTCTATTTCCAGGTTTGGTTATGCCTTCAACCCTCGTTATTTTTGTCCAATGGGAGCACAGATCGTCACGCAGGTCGATGTGATTACGCAATATAGTCCACTTGCAAAAAGCAGTGTGACTATGAACCACACCAAACGAAAAAAAATAAAGTTCGCTTTTGGTCCGGACCAAACAAGCGGACTAAAGGACTTTTCTGGTCTGAATACACCCTTAGGAATTACAATGTGAATGTAACATTTATTTATTTTGCTTTGTTGTAATTCTATGCGAGTCATGGGACAGCATAGGATAGGCAAATAGACAAAGTGCAATTTCTGCAGAAATTGCGTGGGAATGGTGGAAGCTGAATGCCATAGCTGAATGATTATGAAGGAAATTGAAAGAAATTATGTGAAAATTACAAATTTTTAACTGTAGTTAAATGACAATTGAATAAAAAGAAAACTTGAACTGCAATCTGTCTGCAAAGTGGCATTTAACCATTTCAGAGAAATTATAATCCATTTCCTGATATGATAGTCAGTTGATATCGAACCATTGAATGTACTTAAATGATGTCCAAGCGGGATTTTAACCCAGGTTCTCCGTGGTGGGAGGCAATTGCTCTAAACACTGAGCTAAACTTCCAGCATTCCCACAAAAGACTGGTACTTTAGCCTATTCCTTTTTCAGTTGATAATTGATTTGTTCGAAGGGATGTTTGTGCTTTCTTTTCTGTGTTATGTATGGAATCGAAATGAACTATGCATTCATAGATTTTAAAGTTGTAAAATGCCTTTAGTGACATCATAAAAGGGCATGAATATGTGAATAAAACATATGAATATTAGTGACATCTAATCGCCATGAAATATAGACATCTCATTTCTCCAAACGCGTTTCCCTTTTCACTCATCAAATACAGCGGGCCCTCGCAAACTTGTGTTTTTTTCACCCATTATCCCCCCCCCCTTTGTTTTTGTTATATGAGGGGTACCATTTTTGAACGGTTCATGGAAAATGCTTAATGTTTTTTTTTTTATTAAAAAAAATTACTCGTGATTTTTGCAGCACTTCCCCCGAAAAATATTATTATTTTACTTCAATGCATATACAAAGGGCATCAATTATACACAGATGTTCGCTATTTGTGCACTGCCTTGTCCTCCACAAATAGCTGGGGCACACTGTAATTTCTCCTCAACTACTGAAATGGAATCTCTGGCGGGATTAAAGAGAGAACCAAGAAAAAAGGAGGTTGCAAATAATGAAATAGAAACAGCTCATGGGGTCAGTAGATATATAAGATATACATGTGCTAAACATTCACAAAAGCAATTTGGGCAACAAATCTTGTCCAGGCAGGTGCTATTGCAGAAACACATCTGTACGTGCAAAAAATAATAATAATGAAAGTGGATAATTGTATTTCAAATAGAGTGAATCCCAACATTTCAGTTCATTATTCATCATTTCATCGCCTATCCACATGTTTTATGTCAAACCCCATCCTCAGCTATTCTCTGAAAATCATCTATGTTGTTTTTATTTAATTAACAGTTTAAACTATCAACAGAGGCAACGAAAAAGACAGACAGCTGAGTCTGATGGTACACTCACATCTCCGGCGAGTTGCTGGAAGACTCTGCGGAACTGTTTCTCTTCATCGCTCTCATGCTGCTCTGCATATGCAAGAGGTCTGCGAGGCGCAGGCTGCGTGAACGTTACAAACATTGTCATTAGACTGAAATAATGGTGCAGTGATGCGCACAGTGAGTTAAATAGGAAATGCCTGTCACTCACAGGTTCAGAGGGAATGAACTGGGCTGGGTCGATGTTCCTGCAAAAGCACAATTAAATAGAGAAGTTTAAAAACGTATGTGCATGTTTTACTCTTGGATGATTCTTTGTGCATTATCTCACCCGATGACATTAATCAGGCCACCAATGAACTTTCTGGCAAATGACATTTTGAGTCAGCTGTGAATATCAAATGTAACACATATTACTCAAAAATACATACACCACAAACAATACTTGGGTCTGGATTCAACAGTACCAATTAAACACATGGTGAAATTAAACAAGCAGTGGCAGCTGGTCAACAGAGGCCACCCCAGAACTGATAGTGGTCACCCTAAAAACATTGACAAAAAAACTAAAATAATAATAATAATCAACAAATATATTTATATGAAAATAAAAAACATTTCATATATAGGTCTATTTTTAGATGAGCATGATAAATGGTATTTCTATATGATGAGTTGTTTTGTTGAACTCTGTTTGATTTTGTGGCATACTTCCGCTTGGAGTGCACAAATCTTTACCTATTTACCTCTTTTTTGACATTGGGTCACACTGAATAGCCACCATTATACTTATTGAATACAGATGAGTGTAGACATGACTATGCCTCTTGTTTTAAGTAATTAAAAACATTGTAAATATTCTATATGACTAAAATAATTCATAAATAAATTTTAGAATGTTAGAATATGAAATATATGCTGGGGATGCTTAACTGGGGATACTCAGATTTCTGACAGGTCTATAGTAACCAAAAGCCCCTCAAGTTGCATTAAAATTGGGGTTATTGTGTACTTTGACTGCCCCGCCCCCTAGTATAAAACATTATGAATGTCTGTATGCATGTAGTTCTCGTTTTATGTTATCTTGTGACACACCCGCCACCTTGGTGGAAAACGCAGCCGCACTTCGAACGCTGAAAGAGACCAACAAAGTTTATTTTGCTGTTCTTCGCTTGTGATCTCCAATAAGTCTTCAAGCCTTAACAATGAGCCGTTTATCATTCGTTCTTTGACGTTGAAAACGAATACTGTATCGTGTTGTTTTTCGCTGTTTATTGGATTGAATAAATTGCGGGGGTAAACACATTATATTAAAATATATCTCCAAACCATACAGTTTCAACAGTGCTGTTCGGGAGAAGCCTCGCCTACGCAGCAACATTTGCCCGAGTTAGCTAATATTAGTATCGGCTAACACGAAGCTAGCAAGCTAACGACGAGGAATGCAACCTTGCCTGTCGAATTCGACAACCTTTTAACTTAGCTAATAGTTATCCAACCTTACGTGGGTTGATAATTATATAACCCCCAAGAATTTACCGTTGTAGGCAGTCACTCAAGTTGTTAGTTGGACAGTCGACCGGGGTTTGGCAAGTTCCGAGGCAGCTGGCACTAGGATCAGTCAACACTAACACACCCTGACTGTGCCGCGAGCAGAGCCAGAGAATAGAGAGAAAGAAGCGCAAGCAGGACGAGAGTATGTACGTCGGACAAGTTGAATCCGTCCTGCTGCCAAAACCGCACCTCTTGTTTGCTTGCTTTGTTACATGACTGCCATCTACTGGAATTAGAGGGAATCGCAAGCACGACCCAAGAAATTTTTATTTAAATAAGCATCAATCAAATGAAGGGACAATGTGGTTTCGTACACTGAAAAAAATCAAGTGGTTGCACACAGTAAAATCATTTGGATCCAGAAATATATATATTTTAAGTAGATTTATAGTTTACTTAAAAATGTATCTGGTGCCAGATGACTTTATTTCGCACAAACACTCGACCAGTACCATTTTTTAGAGTGTAAATTAATATATCATGGGAAGAGTGCGATCATGAAATTCTTCCTCTCTTAAGAAAAATGTCTGTTTTCTCTAACACACACGTGGTGCATACTACAACTTTTTATAAAACTAAATGTAAAATCTTATGAAAAGGGCATGGTACCCCACAACCTGGGGAAAGCACCCACCATTTCCAACCCTCCCAAACTCCTAGTGGGGGAAGCTGACTCCCTCCCACCCCACACGTCAATTTGATGCATACAAACTCGGTATTTATGCATAATACTAAACTTCATTCTCATATTCTGGCATTGCTCTTACTTCAATTGAAACGCAAAAATAAATGATTATTGATTTTAACAGGGGTTAGTTTTTTTATAAGGATGTGCAGCTATTATTATTCAGAGTTGGTTTACAGTCTTTTTTTTTTTGTTAAATTTTCCGAGCGTTTAAAAAAAAATGTTTTGATTTATTTATTTATTTGTACTGTTTTAGTATTTTATTGATTTGTTATCTTTTTTATTATTATTTTTGTTGTTGCTTATTTTGTCCCTGTTTCTTTGATTTGTGTACAGCCCTTTGGTCAGCTGTGTTGTTTTTAAAATGCTTTATAAAGTTGAATTAGATTGGCTCTTCCTTGAGGTAAAAAGATGACTCAAACATACTTGACACACCAACATAGTCTACAGTTTAATATAGCTTAATGCTATTTTGTGACATAGAATCAGCAAAGTAGCTTTTTAAACGGGTGCTAATACATCTCTGACTTGAATTATACGTTCGATGATGATGTGCGGTATTTGTCAGACATGTAACACCGGCAAAATCATGAGGGCATCATACCATACATGGATTGGTGCATCTTCCTCACAAAGTTATATTTAATAGTTTCACATACTGAAAAAATAGAAGAATTTCAAACTAATTGATTAACCTCCACGAGACTCTCAACTTGGTATATTTATATCCTTAAAAAAAAATCACAGAGGCCTATTTTGGTGGTGTAAAAAAGGTCTTTGGATTCCCGCTGACCCGAAAAAATATTAAGGTTAACAAGGCCACAAACCAAGGAGATGTTTTACCACGGTCTCCCCTAATTATTAATAGTAACATATAATAATAACATTATTAAAGGTAATTTGGGCACATTTTTAGAAGTGTGTTTGATAACTGGTAACCCTCCATGTTAATCACCAGTAAAAACTTGCTGTCACCTTCAAAAAGGTTGGTGACCCCTGCGCTCCTGCACAAATTACAGTTCAGTTATCCTGAACTTATATTTGGACGGATGGAGCTGCGCCATCGGCGCCGAGTATCAGTCATGTTTGATAATTTCGTGGCTCAGGCACCATTTGTGTACGGGGCACAGGAGCCAACCGCGTACTGCTATTATCCATGGTGCATGCGCTCTTCATATACCTCTCACAGGCGCTCCTAAAGGATATTCACGCAGGAGCAGCCCTCAGTCATTTTCTTTATACGCATACAAAGGTAGCAAATCCAGATCCAGAAAGTAAAAACCCTACCACAGTTTGGCTTTAGCCTCAGGTGCTAGTTAGCTGGCTCCCTAGCTAGCTGCCATGTTGCTCGTTTATCTGCTAGGGAGCTAGCTAGCTAGCTAGCACCCATGGTGCTCATTTACTTGCTAGAGAGCTAACTAGCTAGCTAGCACTAGGGGCTAAAGCGAAACTGTGGTAGGGTTTTTACTTTCTGGACCTGGATTTGCCACTTCTGTCATGTGACGCTCCACGCCGACTACGCCCTCCGTTGCTCAATGATCTCCAGAGAAGTGGATCCCATGTGTGGGAAAGTTGAAAAGTTCCTTCGAGCGACGAAGGGCGTAGTCGGTGTGGATTAACACGACAGCTCCGCCACGTCGTCTACGCCCAGGAACATCAGCTGATAAGACACGTCACAACTGTCATTTTGACAGCTTCTGAGGAAGTCGTCACCGAAACTAGTCAAGGTAAAGCACAAAGTTTTTTTGTCTTAAAAAAGAAAAAACACAGGACAATACAGATTTGTAGACAACATAAATTTTTGTAGCCACAACACTAGCTCAGAATAGAGTCACTGCCTCTCTGCATCAAGATAAAGTAGCTCAAGTATTGGGCTAGGATGGATGCCACCCTGGTGAAGTGTTTGGGGCATGTCCCACCGTGAGGAATTTTTGGAAAGACCCAGAACACGCCGGTGTGATTACATCTTGGCTGGCCTTGGAAGGCTTCACGATCCCACCAGAAAAGCTGGACAAAATGGCCGAAGAGAGGGAAGCATGGGCTTCTCTGCTGAGTTGCAAACCGAACCCGGATAAGAGAATAGATTTTATAGATAGAGGATAGTTACTCCTCTGTATCAATGTAAAAGAAAATGAGATTTAATTTTTTGGCTAGTGAAGGAATATTTTGATTACTATATTAAGTGTAATCTTTGCGTGTCCAAATAATTGTATTCAGGATCTGATGAAGAAGTTTTCTTGCAAGAATTTATTTAGAGGCCTCTAAAGACACCGTTAGGACATCCACATCTGAATGCGATGTAGACCCCCCAAGAGTGTGACAATTTACAGAACATCGACTCATTTATACTCAAAAGATAAAAGGTTCCTCCTCCCGGCTCTTGATTGAACAAAGGGCAGACATGTCATCTCCTAGATTGAACAAAGGTGTAAGGTTGATGGTAAACAGACATCTTTATACAGTTCCCCTTCTTGATTGGGGGAACAGAAGTAATCAAAATCTGACCCCAGACCTTCAGTCCCTAAGTGACAAGAGACTCTGACAACATCATGCACATTGCCCCTCCAACAGCATTTGAGGGTACAAAGATCAAATAAAGTTCACAAAATCACCATCCCACTGTATTCTTTTAAACACTCATGATTATATCACATTGATATGCCTATAAGTAAATTCAAAAACAGTAAAACATCAAATTGAAAATGTTAAATGTCTTCACTAGCTAACCTATTTCAACCCTTTGCCGCTCTATGCTGAATTTAAATACATTAATAAGAGGAGCTGTTTCGATTGGCCGTGAGTGGACTGCATTCCCTCCCACAACGGCACATAGCAGAGCAAATGCCCTCTTCTATCTGCACGAGTCTAGAAAAATACCAAACAAAAGCAAACTCCCCCCGTGCACACAGTTAGACAACACTTTGTGTTAGACTTGCACTTAGCACGAAAAACGGGCCCGTGTTGGAATATTGCTAAATTATTTTGCTTCCATACCCTAAATTTGTAGTCGCATCGATTACACGGCTCTTCCTGGTAAGATGCAAAATCACAAGCGCTGCTCTTTAGGCTGCCTGTTAATAAATCAATTATCAACAAATCAACTGTGACATCTGCCATGACTCCATGATTAAACTTACTATTTTCAATATTCAATGTGGATTGCACCATACTTGGCAATCCCATGTAAACCTTCTTCCATCCATTTTGTATAGCCTACTACTACTGCAAATCCACATTAGGGTTGTGGCAACTGAAGCCTGTCCCAATGGACTTTGAGAGAGAGTCATTTACACTCACATTCACACCTTTGGGCAATTTAGAGAGTTTAATTAACCTATTCTGCATGTTTTAAAATATAGGCGTGACCCAGACTACTCGGAGCAAACCCACGCAGACATGGGAGGTACATGCAAATTCATCACATGCCTTGACTTGTGATAATCATAAATAACATACTGAAGTATAATAATGTTCATAAAATTTTATAATCTATGCATTTGGTGTTGCTGTTTAAGATTTGCTCGTGTATGATGTGCAATGCAGAAAGGGATATCTATCCTTCAGATCCCACTCCAGCTAAAATTACCCCATCCATGAAATAGAGGTATCCATGGTTACATCAGGAGCCATGTGAAAGGGTGCCTGAGTGTGTCTATTCTCAAGCAGTCCCCCCCCAATCCCCCCACCCCCCATTCATCATTTGAATACATCGCTCTGCCAACTCAAGGTTTTCTAAAGCTAAGATTTGCTTTTGCAAATGAGATTTGCAGCGTATGGGTTCAATAATTTTGATGATGATAGACTGCTTATTAAACATCTCTGAATTATGAATGCAAATATTACTTCAGCAATTACCTGCATGACTTTGAAGGATTGAAGTGAAGAGCTTCTACATTTCAGGGATATTGAGGCTGCAGGTTGAAATATTGTATAGAAGCATTCCAGTGCGACATATTTGCAGTCTTCAGAACAACCTGTTTCCTTGACAACGCAATTTTATCATTCAAGCCCATTGCTACCTTGTCTCAAAGCAGGAATCAAATGTAGCTGAGATTAGTGTTGCGGCAGGGATTCACAACACAGTTCAGACTTGAGTGAACATGGTGGATATATTGATATGTTACAAAAAACATTTTCAGTGCAGCAGAGAAAATAATTTTTGATACATTTGTGGTAAAGATAATATGTATGGGGGTGATTAAAGCAACAACAGTTTGTAGTAGGTTTACCTTAAATGGCAGCTTCAAAATAATAGGCATAAGCTCCAGCTTCCCAGTCATCTTGGCCAGAAATGATTTAAGAAAATAGATGGATGGACACTAACAATTTCTATGCTTTACTAGCTCATGATAAATTGTCACTGTCATTATTGCTATAACAATCACCTAATTTTGTAAGCTAAAGTATTATTGTACTTTTGTGTAAGCTAAAGCATTATTGTACCGGCATCTTATGTTTAATAGTGTTGGCTTGAGAAATGTTGTGTATATATATATATATATATATATATATATATATATATATATATATAAATGTCGTGCAGTCAGTGTGTGGAGTGTATGTATAGGCACTGCAGGTGAATTTACAGGATGAAATTAAAATGCATTATGACTATGTCCAATTGTTCAATGTTCTTGTATTTGTTTTCTAATAGGAAGCTGAACATAATAAAAGAGGAAAATAA
The DNA here is from genome assembly GCF_051991255.1 of Vanacampus margaritifer. Taxonomy (NCBI): domain Eukaryota; kingdom Metazoa; phylum Chordata; class Actinopteri; order Syngnathiformes; family Syngnathidae; genus Vanacampus; species Vanacampus margaritifer. The sequence continues at coordinate 17,785,861 of NC_135447.1, read as the reverse complement.
TAATTAAAAAGCACTGCATCAGGCTTAAAAGAGGCGGGCCCACCGGGCAGATGGCCAGTCCAGCCCTGTACCAGTACACTTCCTGGTTCACTAAAACCATCATCTTCATTTTGCTTTTTGACATGAGACCTATGCGACACCAAACAATTGATCAACAGTCCCTCGTCATTCCGAGGCCAAGCAGGATGTCCTCAGAGAGAAGTGGTCACTGAGCCTAGTGAGCCTTCAAATTCTCAAGGCTGGGCCTTCCTTTTTTTTCTCCTTTAATTTTTTTTTATTTTTTTTGACAAATTGAAATCAAAAGCCAAAACACGGCAAAAATTAAGCAGCAGAGTAAACTTACAAGTCACGATACACAACAATGTCGCAGTAACAAAATAAAAAAGAGGGGAAATAATAATAATAATAATAAATTGCCAATTGTGAATTTGTTGACTGCATGACATCACTCGGGACTCGACAGCAAGCACGGACTTACACATGAATTTTGTTTAACCTTTGTGTGTGTGTTTTTTTTTCTTGTGTCTTGTTTGACAGCACCATTCTGGTTTGTGTGCTCAATTTGAATTGGACGTTGGAGTTTGAATTAATAAAAAAAAAAAAAGCAACAACAAATAATAAAAAATACAAAAAAATAAAATAAACATGTGTTTTGTTTAGGCGGCAAGGTGGCTGACTGGTTAGCACGTCCGCCTCCAGTGCAGAGGATGTGAGATCGAGTCCGGGCTTCAGCCTTCCTAGGTGGAGTTTGCATGTTCTCCCCGTGCTTGCGTGGGTTTTTTCTGGGTACTCTGGTTTCCTCCCACATTCCAAAGACATGCATGGCAGGTTAATTGAACACTCCAAATTGTCCATAGGTGTGATTGTGAGTATGGTTGTTCGTCTCTGTGTGCCCTGCGATTGGCTGGCAACCAGTTCAGGGTGTACCCCGCCTACTCCCCGAAGCCAGCTGGGATAGGCTCCAGTGCCCCCGCGACCCTTGTGGGGACTAAGTGGTTAAGAAAATGGATGGATGGATTGGTGTGTTCTGCTTAAAAGTCTTCAATAAAGTTATATGAGAAAAAAAACACATGAATGGACTGTCGGTCAATGCGCTAAGGACAAGAAGCATTCATATGTCCGTGTCCAGGGTTGGAAGGGTTACTTTTAAAATGTAATACATTACATTTACAAGTTACCTGCTAAAAAATTTAGTTAGAAACGTAATCCAAGTACCATAATATTAAAGTAAAGTAACTGGATTACTTTTGGATTACTCCAATATTGAGTATGCTCATAAAGACAAAATAAGAATAAATATCACCACAAAATATATTCTATACAATGTGCCCCTGCTTTTTGCGGGTGATAGGGACCCGGGCAGCCTACAAATACCAAAAATCCTTGTGTAATTAGAAAGCATGTAGGCTATTGATTTATTGATTTATTGATTGATTGATTGATTGATTGATTGAAGGCCATATGCTGTTTTCGAACAGTCACTGAAAGCAACCACACCTCACAGTTTGATAGATAGATAGATAGATAGATAGATAGATAGATAGATAGATAGATAGATAGATAGATAGATAGATAGATAGATAGATAGATAGATAGATAGATAGATAGATAGATAGATAGATAGATAGATAGATAGATAGATAGATAGATAGATAGTCATCCAATGAGGATGACGATGTGTGACATCAACTGCAATATGAACTTTTATCCCAGTCCCAAGTTTAGCCGTGATTATATGTTGTGTATGAAGTTTAAATAGTGAATTGTTGGGAGGAAGATTTGTTTGGAAGGTGTAACTCATTTTGGTTGTAGGCTAGCAAGCTAGCTAGCAAGAAGCTACAGCGTATAGCATGCCGCTGGACTCTTAACTCAAATTTTTGCTCCGAGTAAGTTCCAGTGAATACCGGTCGCTATTTCCTCCTCCCGTCCATGAAGCTTTTTCAAACTGCCCGCGTGTGGACACGACTAGTCAGTTCGTTCGTTCTCACCTCCCCGACAGGTAGCAACGGTCCCACTCGCGCGGGCATGCACGCGCTCCCTCTCACTCTGTCCTTCTCTCTCTCTCCTTCTCTCTCCTTCTTTCGCACGCTCTGTCATTGTAGAAATTGTAATCCCTTGAAGTAATCCCCATTTTTAACAAATGTACCTATAATTTGATTACATGTTTTTTCCTGTAACTGTAATGGAATAGTTAATTTTTTTTTGCAATCTGATTACGTAACGGCGGTACATGTATTCCGTTACTCCCCAAGCCTGTCTGTGTCACACGTCCGTGCATGTTGTCGAGTCGTTCCGGGAGTGACGTCTTAGAGCCGATAAATTCTGCTTTTGGAGGACCCAGCCTTGTGAATTTGTGAATGTCATCAGCAGCAGGTTGTAACAGAGATACAGAGTGACCTACACATATAAGTGGATGAGCTTGGGGAAAAAAATACGCCTGTTGTGAATTATACCTTTCAGTTCCTTGCGAGAGATCAGCAAGTTGTGAAAAAAAGTACTTAACCAGTTACCCTTTGGACATGTGCATTCAAAAGTTGAAAAAAGCTCACATGTAAAGATTATACTACATTTCATGTTAATGCTAAAATTTCAGCCCAAAGCTATCCCAAACTTTTTGTGAGTACTGCATAGGGGGTTTAACTAGGGCTTAAGAACTAGTTCCAATTTATTGATTCTATCGGAATAGTACACCTCCTTTCTTATCGATTTTGCCAGTAGGGCCTCTCTGTAGTCCACACACTCTTCTTCTCTGGTGGCGAATATAGTTACAGTCATTGATAGTGATAAAAATCTCTGCAAACAGGTTGGCATTACAAATGGGAATCTGATATGAAAGGCCTTAACAGAATAAATTAAGTTTTAATGAGTATATGTATTTTTAAAAGCCAACCCTAAACCAAATCCGTGTGTTTTATATCATTCCCTCACACTATATTTGAATTTGTATGAGATTAATGGCAATTTTCTATTTGTCTAATTTCTTATCCCTGATCGGCAGAGTGAGTACTGATATTTTGAGATAAGGCCGGGTATCAGCCTGATACCGATACCTGGTATCACTGCTCCCCTATCTTTATTTTTTTACCCAACATGAGACTCTTGTTTATACTCTAAAATGATGCCGGTAAAATAATTGTTAATAATCTATTTAATATGGGTTAAATGCATGTATGCGCTCTATTGAATAAAAATAATTGTCAGGAAAAATGCCTTATTTAGCTTGATGTACAGACACCTTGTGATGACGCCCCACTGTACCCTTATGGAGAGAATGACAGTGTATTGTCAAAGTCACGGAAGACTGACATTTAATTGACTTGTAATTGTTATATCCAGTTTGAATAGTCTGCACTGATTTATTAAATAATTTGGCTTGTTTACAGCTCATAATTCTGATGGAATACTCCAAAAATCAATAACATTTCAATTTCATGAGATGTGTCGTTTGCAGTTCTACTGTATGTCAGACAGACTCAAGAGGACAAGGTGGAGAAAACAAACAAACAAGACAAGTGATGTTAAAATGAACATTTATAATGACTCTGTTGCCGTCGCAAAAATAATCTTTAAAAAACAATTCATTATTAACACTGAAATGCTGACTTCACTGGTTGTCCACGAGTCATAAAACACAACTCACTGAATTTCTTTTACAAACACAGTACTACAGTTACATTAAATAGTCATTACCGTAAAATCTATTTATGAATAATGTTCAAATAAACACGTAAAACAATGACACTTTTTATAATCTTCCCGCTTTCCCGCCCGCCTTTTAGCTGTCTTTGTCTTCAGCAGTTGCATCTAGAAAACATTCTGCTTCTGAAATGTTTCTTTGACAAAAGCCGAAAACAGACTGGCAGCATAACAATGGTGCCTGAGCTCTAATGTCTTCAAATTAGGGTGATGTTTGTCAAGAGGAATGGATCCAATAACCGTTCCACTGAACTAACATTAAGTTATGTAGGCTTGCCACCTTTTGGCTCAGTACAGAATTATGACACTCATTCAGACAAAAAAAAAGCCATAAAAATATTTCACACATTTTCCACTATGGCACTATAAGTAAGGCATTGTCCTTATGTTTGTGAATATAATCACTTTTCATTTTAAAAGATACGTAAAATCTGGCCTTGAAAGCCCTTCTGGCTGTTAACACTTTAGACTTTCTCACATTCCCCTTGTGACAAACGAAAGAAGTGTTCCCAATCAAAATACATCACTTTGCTTTAGTTGAATTATGGAGTAGATGCCACGGACTTCCGACTTCCGCTAGTCACAAACCAACACTCGCCTCCACCACACCCCTGCGCCAGCCGCCACCCCAAACGAGCGCTCCCGCCGATGGGCGTCTGAGCTCTCTGAAATGCTTCGGAGAACTGAGACAGACGCACTACACACTCGCACCCATTGACGGGAATGCGCAAGATACAAGGGCGGAAGCGCAAGTAACGGGACGCGGCCCACACGTCGCAAACAACAACCGAAAACAGCGCCGGTGTGTGAAACCCGGAAGTCGGAAGTCCCGCCTCCTCAGTGGCATATACCCCATTAGCGTGTATGCTGTCAGTCCATTTTTTTCTTTGAGATGTAACAAACAGAGGTACACGGAAGTTTCAAAAATAAAATTTTACGTCATAAACATGTTGCAATGTACTGGCATGCTCCCTTCAGCATACACTTTGCAAGCAAGTGTTCAACCCTGCACATGAATCAAAGAACCAGGAAAGAAACATGACAGTAAACATGATGAAACATATCCAACATATACATGAGTTCTTGAGCATGAAGGAGTCAACTAAGTTCATGGGAGGTTAGGAGGGTCAAAGACAAAAAAAAAAAGAAAAAGAAAAAATGGCCACGACTGATTGGCAAGAATCTTCTTTTCTCAGATGAAAGTAGTCAGACATACTTTAAGCCATTTAAAGGGTGAACACAGTATCAAGTGCTCATCAAACTGAAACGCTAACAGTGGTATTGTGTAGGCTGTTTGACAATGAGGCGCAGGTAGATGAGGTTTTAAGGGTGAGGGGAGCAGCCTTAGCCAGTCTGTAGAGTTTAGCAGTCCGAGCCTTCTTGAAAGGGCTCTATGGAGGCCAACGAATGTCCAGAACACGTGGAGTGAATATGCTTTCGGAATGATACAGTAATTCATTTGGCATTCAGATATGGAGCAGTAAATGCAATACAGTAGTGAGGGCTGGAAGCCTAAGAGAATGAGACATTAACATCACTCAGGTAACAAACTAGTCCTTCAGCATTCTATATCTAATAGTTTTCCTCTATTATTTTTGTCATATTGAGGTGGCAGAGAATCATCATTTTGCTGGTGCTGATTATTATAGAGGAGCAAAACTGCCAACATTAAAAATAAATAAATGGCTAAATAAAAAAAATAAAGTAAAAATAAAAACGGATAAAAAAAAAAAATTCAAAAATTAAATACAAAAAATAAATATAAATGGAAATAAAAACAACAAAATATAGAGAGCCCAACCCAAAACACGCTAAGGACCGCCCCCTTATTTGAATAACATTTCGACCTGACAGAGCGTCAGCATGAAATAAATAAATGTGAGAGCAGAGCGTTTTTATTTCTTGATTGATATTTAATTCTATTTATATATTTATTTTGACATTTATTTTTGGAATCTTATTTATTTTTATTTTTACTTCTATTTATTTATGTGTGTGTATGTATATGTGTATATATATATATATATATATATATATATATATATATATATATATATATATATATATATATATATATATATATATATATATATATATATATATATGCATATATGCAGTTTTTATTTTTTGTATTTAAATTTGGAATTAAATCTGTTTTTATTTTCACTTTTATTTATTTAGTCATTTATTTATTTTTTATTTTGGCAGTTTTGGTCCTCTATAGATTAGATTATGCCTCTCAAACTTGACGGTAATATCAAAATGCACCCCTTAGTGCCTTCAGCCCCCAGAGACAATTGGCTTGATGAATTACCTGTATTTTCAAATTTCCAAGACTCGGTCAACAAAAACAGATATAAAGAGACAAACTATAGATCCCTTGTGGTCTTTCACATGTTAGTTAAAAACAAAACACTCAGTGATTGACACAAACATCTGATGAAGAGAATGTGAAGGACAATGCTTTTAAGAGAAGGAACATGTGCTACTTCTCGATTTTGTCTGAGACTCCAGCCCTTTCCATCACTCACCCAACAGGATTAATAAATACAATTTACATCAGAATTATAAAAAAAAGAAAATCAACACGGTTTGCTTCATTTCACACCTACTATGACCGAATTATCAGTAAAGTGCAATTTTGCAACACCAAACAAACAAGATAATGTTAACAGTGAATTGGAAATCGGGTTAAACATAATCTGGTTCAATGGCCATGAGAGGCCTACCTGACTATAGGTGAAATCTGACATATATATTAACTCTACATGTTTGTGACATTCCTGCCCTGATTTTTACATCATAGACTGATCAAATAAAATAAAAAGTGATGGGTACATTCATAGCTTAGAAACAGGCTTTCAAGCTGTGACAAAAACAAAACAAAAACATGACAGGTTACATGAGGTCAGAGGTGCCAAATCCAGGTCCAGAAAGTAAAAAACCCTGCTACAGTTTTGCTTTAGCCTCAGGTGCTATTAGCTAGTTCCCTAGCTAGCTCCCACGGTGCCTGTTTACCTGCTAGCGAGCTAGCACCCATGATGCTCATTTACCTGCTAGGGAGCTATCTAGCTAGCAACTGGGGCTAAATCCAAACTGTGGCAAGGTTTATACTTTCTGGACCTGAATTTGCCATCTCTGCAAGAGGTTCAACCTGTTTGTTAAATAAATGCATGTCTAATATCAATGTGTGTCTGATATAATAAGAAAAGAAAAAGACAAAACAAGGAGCCAATTACATTTTCACATATGAAGAAAAGAAAAACATCTTCTCTGATGATGTCTGGAGATATCAACTTTAATCTGAGATATGGGTGCTGTGTCAGTGCTGTTTTTCTGGGCCAACGTGACAATAATAAACTCCTTTCCAACTCACAACATTAAAACACAACTTGATAAACATGAGGTGAGTAAACTTAAGTGCTCTACATTTGACTGCATGCAGTGTTCTGAATGTTACGTACAAGTCACCTCGCAAATTTTTGTCACTTTTTTTCCTCCCAAAATTTATTTTGATACCATGCATTAGAAGACGTGCAAAAAGATAACACCTAACTCCACAAACACATTTTTGATTGTTAATGGCTATGTTATGAATGCTTATAACATGTTATGCTTAGTCCATGCTGGCCATTAGAGACATTGTGAAAAAACAGCAGTACTTAAGCCACAGGTCAAACAAACACGCAAGGGATGCATGGAGTGTAAAACAACATGGACCCATAAAAATCACAATCTTTTACTCTTGTTCTATGTACCTATGGGATAAAAGAATGCACAGACAGTTTATTGTCCTTTGTTTTCTTACATAATGTATTTGATTTTGATTATCTTTTCTTAACTTAAAAGACAATGTTTGGTTGGCACTTGATCAGCACTTCTAAACAAGTTATTGATATCTAACAATTGATCGCACACCTACAATTTCAGAAGCTGCAGAGGTCTAGTTTGGCACAGGTTGTACTATGGAGTCTATTATTACTTTTATTATCTTATCAATACTGTAGTATTCTATACACCTCGCTGTATGCTCCCACCTTTAGGAGCATATTTCTAATCAACTGACCAGACATCTTTTCAACTAAAATATTTTGTATAGTATACTTATCAAATAGCAGCATCTTCATAACTTACAAAAAGTACATGTAAACCTATTCATTCAAAATTGTAGTAACTTCAAAGATTCATACAACAGACATAAAACACAAAAACAGGACAACATGCTACTATATTGCTTCCAATATTCTTTACATTTTCTTACTGTCAAACTAAATAATCAGTGACAGAAATATGGACACCACCGGTTGATGAGTCATCAAAATGCACAAACAAATCGCAAAGCTAATCTTAATCAGGCGTAATTGGCACTCTCATCATCCACACAAGTATAACATAGTTCACATTGTATTGACAACGCTGGACTGCATTTAGACTACAAACTAGAATAGCTACAATAAAGTACATATAGATCATATGACATGACATTGTATTCCACAGAAATGAATTCTAGTCATTTTCAGATAAGAGGATATGCATAAAGGATGTCATTGTTTCAGCTTGAGGTCACAAACAAGTTCCCATCGTACTTATGCATTCTGTTTGCTTTGTAAAGAGGCTGTGACATGAGCTCCAGTTGTTCAGCCGACATATGAATATTCATGAATGCTTAACCAATATCTGCTTTCATCTGGAAAAAAAGTCCTTTCCCATTTTTTTCCAAAATCTTATTTGTTCTTGTTATAGACTGAATTGGACACTTTGCGTTAAAATTGCTGGTTGGTCTAGTAGCAGAGGTGGAAAATCCAGGTCCAGAAAGTAAAAACCCTGCCAGTTTAGCTTTAGCCCCAGGTGCTAGCTAGCTAGCTCCCAAGGTGCTTGTTTACCTGCTAGCTCCCTAGCTAACTCCCATGGTGCTTGTTTACCTCCTACCTAGCTAGCTCACTAGCTAGCTTCCAGGGTGCTTGTTTACCTGCTAGCTCCCTAGCTAACTCCCATGGTGCTTGTTTACCTCCTACCTAGCTAGCTCACTAGCTAGCTTCCAGGGTGCTTGTTTACCTGCTAAGGAGCTAGCTACTTAGCACCTGGGGCTAAAGCCAAACTGTGGCAGAGTTTTTACTTCCTGGACCTGGATTTGCCACCTCTGTCTAGTAGTGGGTGTCACAGTTTTGGAGGCAGGTGTTTTCTGTGCATTTTAAGCCTTGTGAACTCTGCAACCTGGCAAAATAGTTTCATACCCTTTCGACCTAGTGCATAATCCCACTAGCAGCACACCCAACACCGCTCATGAGAAGACAAGACAGGAGAAAGGAGAAAGAGGTGGAGAAAGAGAGCACAGTGGACTGTACAAGAGGAAAAAGCACAGAGCTATTAAGTGGGTCCTAAGAATGACGACAAACGGCAACATGCAAGGGGGAATAAGATGTTGAGAGAAAGAGGAAAGTTAATGAGGTGCAGAGAGATATAGTATTTGGCACCGTTTTGATCAGAGGTTTGAAGAATAGCTCCCTGCAATCAAGCAGTCCAGTTGCATTGATAATCCCCCTTGCTTTGTGCTTGTATTTTATTGTAGGCTAAAACACTGGGCAGTACAATGTTCTATTAAACAATTATTTTACGAGAAGCCAAATTGGTAATGGAGGACTTTACACAGTAGTCGTCCAGGAAGAGGCAACTGCCGCACAAAATATTCACACAGACAATCCATTTTGCTTTCAGAAATGCTTTGAATTATCTAGAAAAGTAGAGGGACAACAGACTCTGGGTTAAAATTTCCACAAAAAGATTTTCTTGGATACTACTCAGCTGTGTGCTCAACCTTCACAACAATATTTTCAGACAGCTGGTCATAGAGCTTTGAGCGAAAGGGACTGTTGGAAGATGATTTAGTTGATGGGGGGATAGGTACACTATAAAAGCAGTTGGGTCAAAGGTAACCCAATTATGGATTAAAAAAAAAAGGAGCAATCCACTTAATAGGTCAATTTGACCCAATTTGTTGGGTTGTTTTATACAAAATGACCCAATTTTTTGACCCAAGTAAAGGATCTGACCAATATTTATGAATTGTTTTACACTATAAGACCCATTTCTTGACTCAAAGTTGGGTCAAATTGACCAAAGTAGAGGATGGGTCCATTTTTGACCCATAGTTGGGTTATTTTTGACCCAACTGTTTTTAGAGTGAACACTCTAAAATATTTAAATTTATTTTTGACCCAACTGTTTTTAGAGTGTACACTCAAATATTTGTCAGATCCTTTACTTGGGTCAAAAAAATGGGTAATTTGGTATAAAACAACCCAGAAAGTTGGGTCAAATTGACCTATAAAGTGTATTGCTCCATTTTTTATCCATAATTGGGTTAATTTTGACCCAACTGTTTTTAGAGTGTTTGGTATCATTTGGGAGAAGAAGAAACGTATAAATTTGCCGATCAGAACACATCCTCTAATTGAAGAGCAGTGTGCCTGTGCTGACGGACTTCATGAGATGTTGGAAGATAAATGTGTTTATGATAGTCAGGTCTTGCCTGTGTAACATCGATTTGCACATGAAAATATACACACATCCCAGAAGTGACAGACAAGCCTCACATTGTGTTCTTAATGTCTCACAGTGCAGTCTTCATAGACCAAGAGTACTCAAGATGAACACAATGGATAGCAGCACAGAGGAGAGGCCAAAGTACTCTGAGTGCTTAAGTAGTTGGCCTCCCTGCATTAGATTAACTATTATCCATGAAAGACAGTGATCCAAAAATATTTATGTGGCGTTTTATTATTACATACTCTGCCCAAAGTTAGTGATGAGTCACGTGTTTTGGGATTGATAAAAGGCTGCCTGGATGAACTGAAAGAAATGTTTTTGTCTTGATGTAAATAGAGAAGGATGGCTCACACGGGAACTGTGACCAAGCCTTCTTTTCAAGTGTCACTCTATTTCCCTTTCATTAGAGGATGCCTCTGAAGAATATTTGGTACCCTTGATGTTAAAGGCAATAGTTCGTTTGTTCACAGATATTGATTCATACAGTTTGTTTTTAGTGCTTCGTTCCCTTTCCATCAGCACAAGTCTGATATTTATGTAAATTATAGGGATATTCACATACGACAGTAAGGCTGTTAGGTATATTCTGGCCATAGCCAATTTTTAGGGAGTAAGGATAGGTTTGAGACCTTAATTCTGCAATATAATGCTGACTTTGACCCTTTTCATTATGTTACAGCATTGGTCACATCTTCTGAGCTACCAGAGGTGGCAAATCCAGGTCCAGAAAGTAAAAACCCTGCCACAGTTTGGATTTAGCCCCAGGTGCTAGCTAGGGAGCTAGCTAGCTAGCTAGCATCAATGGCCAAAGCCAAACTGTGACAGGGTTTTCACTTTCTGGCTCTGGATTTGCCACCTCGGCATGGCTGTGCAATAAATCAGCCAAGTGGGAGTGGGAGATTTGGATGTGATAATGGGGAATCTCGAATCCTGTAGCACCAATAAAGGGTTAAAACAAGAACCTATTTCAGGGTGTTTGTTGCCATGACTGGATATATTTCAATGTTTGTGCATTTGTGGGAGCGTTAGCTATGCGTTTTCATGTTAAGTATATTTATACATTCCTGTGTGTCTCCTCTATCCTCTCACATGGATTATTGAGCCCTGAACTAAACTCGCAGACTGCACATGTGAAGTTCAGACTGGGCTTGACTTTTACATTTCTTTCACTGCAAAACATTTGATCCCTGTAAATAAAAAATATCAATAGGCAAATATTTTTTTTACATTCAGATCAACCTGCATTCACAGGTTTAAATATTTTTTTAATTGAATCTGATCATATTAATAAATAATGGATAAAAATATAATATACCCAAATTTAGAAATGTCAATTACAACATATTTCAACAAATGTCAACTTAGGTATTAAGTAAATTATTTGCTTCTCGTAAACTGAGGTGGCCTCAGGTGCTTGTTGTAAAACGGCTCCCCCATAACAGTGCCTTCTACATTGTATACAAAGAGAAAGATTTGTGAAACAGCTCCATTAGTTGGCTGTAATCTCGCTGGACGCACTCAACTCACCGGGAGCTGAGGTCTGCAACTGACATCAAAACCATTGAACAGAGATTAAAAAAAACAAAAAAACACACACACACAAAAAAGGAAAGAAAGTAGATCATCAATGAGGTTTTCGAAGAAGGTGAAACCATATGCCTCACCCTTGAATCTGCAGCTTGGCAGTGGACCAGTTCAGCTTACTCGGATCACCATCATCAGAAAGGACTCGACACAAACTTTTAAAAAACATCAGGACACATCAGTCCTAGAACACATTCAAATATCACACACGCTTGTCTTCAGTGTCTCCCCCTCCTCCTCCTTTTTGATCCTCTCATTTAATTCTGAAATATTAAACACATATTTGGACGCTTCTCTTTCTTCGTCATTGTGACCCTCAAGTAGAATTCCCCTCTAGCTCTGTCCTCATCCTTTCATTCCTTCCATTCCTTCCTTCCTTCCTTTCTTCTTCCTTTCTTCTCTTTCCTTTTAACCCACTTTTTGCGGGTTGGTAGCACGCACGCCCTGCTCATAAGTGATTCGCTGGCTGATGAGATACTGCGCTGCTTGAGTAGCTGCTGGCGACCCTGTTATGGTGACTTTACGGTTCCGAGTACCAGGAATGAACTCTCCCTTTTTGGAGATCTGGATGCGGGCTCCTGTTAGCTCCTGGTACTCTACCAGCGTTTTTCCTCCTTTTCCCAAAATTGCACCAACCAGATTTTCGGGTACAGCAATTTCAACCACGTCCTTGGCTCCATCTGCAAGCTTCTCTGTTGCTAATAGGGAGGAGGCCATCAGTGGGGATGAAGCGTTTAGGTAACCATTGGAAGCACCTGTCGCAGCTGCAAGAGAACCGAGGGAGAAACCACCAAGCCCGGTCGCTGGGTGGCCAGCACTGCTGGAGGCATCGCTAGCATAGGAGGCTAGGAGGTTAGCTGCAGCGGCGGCCGCCGGGTTAGCGCTCGCCGCTACTGCAGCAAGGACACCAGAGGCTGCTGCGGGGTTAAGGCCCAAGCCCAAGGTGTTGGTATTGTAGCCATAGCTGGCCAGTGTGTTGAGGGCTGATGTGATGGCCAGGAGGTCATTGCCAGAGAAGCTAGACATGGCAGCAGGGAAGGCACCCATTCCTGTCAAGCCGGCCTGGCCCAGAAGGCTGGAGGCAGTGGCAGCTGCCGCAGCTGCGTTAGGCATCACCTCGGCCGTGTTGGCGTAGGGCGATCCGGTGGGGTTGGAGTTAGCCACTGGGCCGGAGATGTTGGAATAACTGATGTTGAGGCAGCTGCTGCTCTGAGGGTCCTCCTGGATTTTTTGTACTATGATTTCCACTGCCTTACGGTTCTGTTCAGGCTCACCACTGATTGTTACCACTCGCTCCTGCAGGTTGATGCCCTCCGGCTTCTGGGAGAGCTGCACCCAAGCCCCTGACTGCTCCATCACTGCTTTCACTGTGGCTCCTCCCTTGCCAATAATCAGCCCAGCTGTGCTGTTGGGCACAATCAGTTTGGCCTGCAGAAAAAATATAAATTATATATAGTAGCAGCAAATGAACAAGACATACTTTTAACTATGGAGGACCAAAACTGCCAAAATTAAAAATAACTGACTAAATAAATAAATGGCTAAAAGTGAAAATAAAAACGGATATGAAAAATATAATTCAAAAAATAAATATAAATGGAAATAAAAACAACAAAAATATACACCCCTAAATTAATAAATTAAAGTAAAAAATAAATACAAAAATAAAAATCGAGATTCAAAAAATAAAAATAAATGTTGAAATAAATAAATATATAAATAGAATTAAATATCAATAAATCAAAAAAAAAAAACGCTCTGTTCTCACATTATTATTTATTTCATGCTGCAGACACTCTGCAGAAATGTTATTTAAATAAGGGGGCGGTCCTAAGCGTTGGGTTGGGCTCTGCCGTTGCAAACTGCCTTTCAAAGGTCGAGTGAGCTGATCGGCGAACAAAGAAGTCTCGCCGGCTTGTATGAGAGCTCCAGCAATGGCGACTATCTTGTCCACTGTCATCACAACTTGCGACCAGTAAAGCCCAACCCAAGACATGCTTAGGATCGCCCCCTCATTTGAATAACATTTCGACCTGACAGAGCGTCTGCAGCATGAAATAAATAAATGTGAGAGCAGAGTATTTTTTATTTATTGATCAATATTTAATTATATTTATATATTTGATTTTGTATTTATTTTGACATTTATTTTTATTTTTTTAATCTTGTTTTTTTATTTTATTTATTTTTTATTTTTTACTTTTATTGATTTCTTTTTTTTCCATTTAGATTTTTGTATTTAATTTTTGAATTATATTTTTTATAGCAGTTTTTATTTTCACTTTATTTATTTTTAATTTGAGCAGTTTTGGTCCTCCATATTTAACAGCTTAAACAGAACGAGGGACAGCTCTGACTGAGTCTGAGCTATGGCAGCGCCTGCTTTACTCAGCAATTTGTTAATCCTAGGGGTTTAAGATAGAGCTGTCACATAGTTTTGTCTTGCTATGAAAAACTGTAGGTAAAAATAAACCACATACTCTCACTTTTTCCTGACCTTGCCAGCCTGTGGGTCATGGCCCAGGGAATGACTAACAGTGGTAACGAATAAACAAGGTGTCCTAGAAGTGAACTGTGCCTACCACATAGAGACCACACACAACTAGTGTGTGTACAATGATGGATGACGTGACAACTCCCCTGAAAGCCAAACAAAAATATCTCAATTGGTCCCTAGTGGCTGGCTCCAGTATAGTTACGGCGGCGTATTAGAACCACGAATAAATATATCTTTTTTTTAGAGGGCGGGGGCAATATTAATAGAATATAAAAATAAAAATAATGCAAATAAATTGCAAGAAAAAACTCATAAATTTGCCACTTTATATAGTGGCAAATTTGTCAGAAAAAAACGTTTAAATATTCGAATTTATAAAGTGGCAAATTTGCGAGTTTAGAAAGTGGCACATTTTTGACTTTATAAAGTAGCAGATTTGCAAGAAAAAAAATCTGAAACTTACGAGAAATAGCGTACTACTCGGATGATTGTGCCAATACTTTTCGGTCAGGTTATCACATAAGGAGATAGTAATGGCTTTAACCATATCATGTTAAGTATTTGCAGGTTTCAAATCATAAATTTGGCACCTTGTTAAGTCGCAAATTTGCGACTATGAAATGTAAAATTTTACGAGAAAAAATTCATAAATCTGCAACTTTATAAAGTGGCAAATTTGCGAGAAAAAAATTGTAAATTTGCAACTTTATAAAGCGGCAAATTTTTGAGTTTACAAAGTGGCAGAGTTGCGAGAAAAAAAAGGCTTTAACTATATCATGTAAAGCATTCGCAAATTTCTCGCAAATTTGCCAATTTATCAAGTGGCAAACTTGCAAAATTTACTTCTTTTTTTTCTCTGAATATTGCCCCAACCCTCTAAAAACCATATATTTAGACGGGGCCCTAAAACGCCCTCGTATACAGTTTATAATCCAAACTCTACTATTTTTATGCTTAGGGGTGCAAAGTCACATTGAGATCAATTTCTTATAGTTGGGTCAGAATGGGCCCATCCACCAATCAATATTTGCTGGTTTCACTTATGTCATCAGCACAAGTTTATATGAGATATTTTCACTAGAGATACTTTCAAGAGCCTTCACCATTGTTATCATACACAAACAGACTTCACTGTACCTGTTTGATACGGTCAGGGTTGACCGTGGTCTGCGGTTGCAGTATGCTGACTGGCTCTGGCTTCTGAGCACTCTGGGGCATCTCTCGGACTTTTTCAGCAATAAAGTTGTGGACACCATTGAGGGCTTCAACAGTACCCTGTATCAGACAGACACGCTCTGTTGTTCCTGCAATGACAGAATAAGAAGAGAACAAACACAACTGATCAGATACTTGAATACGCTTCGAATGGATTTGTTGGATTTGACTAAATCTACATTCATATGAAGTCTTCTTGGCAACGAAAAATGATGTTCCTTGACATTCTACAAAGCAACCCAATTATTGAGCTATTCCTTCCTTCCCCCATTTATACAATCAACAGAGAAACAGCTGAAAGAAAGAAGCACGCTTGGTTAGTGAGCCACAGGGGGGAGAATGATTCCTCTTCAGTGATGTAACTCTTTCACCAGACTAACATTGAGTCTTACTTGCTTTGCAGTTCTAAGAAGCTCAACAACCTCTGGAGTTCTTTCTACACCCACATTGTAACGCTCAGTTTGAACCCTTTGATGCACAACATGGGTTAAAAGTGACCCAACCAAGTTTTTATGATCTGTATCTTTGCAATAACTTAATGTTATCATTCAGTATTCCAGGTATTCCTCAATTGACTTGTTTTTGGTCATTAAACATTGTTATTTTATTATTTATCTTCATACTTACTGAGTAAAAATGATATTTTCATTACTACCCTTCCAATGCACAAAACGGGTCATTTTTTACCAACATCTGTTTTCTGTTATTTCATGTAAGCCGGAGTGTTGCTTTGTTAAATATTTGAAATAAATATATTTTATCATTTACTATCACATATATTCCAAATCAAAACATCTAAATATATGCAAAATCCAATGTACAAGGCCACCATGGGGCTCAGGAGATATGAGGATATCCGCAGCTTCATACGGTTTGACGACAAGAGCACCAGGGCGTTACGTCTGGGAACAGACCACATGGCAGCAGACGTGTGGAACTTTTTCCTGGACAATTGCAGAAGATGATTCATCCCCAGGGACTTTAGCCCCAAAAGATGAGCAGCTGGTGCCATTCCATGACAGGTGCAAGTTCTTGCAGTATACAATATGCCCAGCAAGCCGGCAAAGTATGGAATAAAAATCTTCTGGATGTGTGAGGCAAGGGTCCCCTATGCCACTGGTTCTCAAACCCGGTCCTCGAGCACCCCTATCCAGCTTGTTTTCCATGTCTCCCTCAGCCAACAAAGCTGAAGATCGTTATCAGGCTTCGTGCAAAACTTGCTGATTAGCTGATCGTTTGAAACACGTGTGTTGGCCGTGGGAGACATGGAAAACAGGCTGGATAGGGGTACTCGAGGACCGCAGTCGAGAACCACTGTCCTATGCAATAGATGGATTTGTCTACACAGGGAGACAGCCAGGAGAGGAGGTGCAGAGGCACCTTGGGGAGAACATCGTCCTAAAATTGAGCGGTGGACAGGGGCATATAGTATATGGAAATAAATGTCTAAGTTCAAGCACATTGTTAGAATTGATCATATTTTGACTCCTATGTTGAATATTTTGTTGCTCACTCTCTCATTGATCGCGACATCACAAAGGACAACTTCATCACCAGTGTCTGTCTGGCTGAGAACCTCCTAAAAAAAGAACCTGACTATTGTAGGGACTCTTCACCAAAACAAGCCAGACATACTACCTATCATGAAGCCATCCAAATCATGGATCATTCATAGCTCAGAATTTGGATTCAGTGCTAATATGACCATGGTGAGCCATGTGCAGAAGAAAGGAAAGGCTGTTGTCCATCTGAGCACAATGCATGATGACAAGGCAGTGGATGACACCCGGAAGAAGAAACCCGATGTGATTCAGTACAAGAGTAGAGCAAAAGGAGTAGGAGTGGACTCAACAGATCAGATGAATGGCACTTACACATGTAAGCGGAGAACACAGAGGTGGCCCATGGTGCTGTGGTACAATATGCTGGATATTGCCACCCTCAATGCTTTTACACCAGCTTCACTGCAGGGCACCCTGGTTACATGGCTGGTGTTACCAATGCATTCCGACTGTTCATCAAGGAGCTGGGCAAAAAGCTAATCATGCC
The DNA here is from genome assembly GCF_051991255.1 of Vanacampus margaritifer. Lineage (NCBI taxonomy): Eukaryota > Metazoa > Chordata > Actinopteri > Syngnathiformes > Syngnathidae > Vanacampus > Vanacampus margaritifer. The sequence continues at coordinate 17,768,274 of NC_135447.1, read as the reverse complement.
ACATATGAAGAGCCACATGGAGGGCATACCCACACACCAAAAGCATATCATAGAAGCAATGGGAAGATGCGGGATAAAAAAACAAAAACACCACCCAACCATAAGAGGACAAGGGCATGGCGAAGTGGAAGAGGTGTGCAAACTGTCCATCTCCCTAAGACCAAAAAGCCAGTAGCTGTTGTTACCAGTGCAAGAACATTGTGTGCAAGGAGCACAAACATACAGTGGTCAATTGTAATACTTGAGAAAAAATTGTAAGAACTGAATTTACAACCTGTGCTCAGCTGTTGTGATCAGTTCTCTTCTATTTTACATTGGTCAAATTCACAAGTTCATTTTTAGTTATCTACCTGTGTTTGCCCAAATTACAAATAAACATGTTTCATATAATAAATGTATGATAGTTTGACCCAAATCACATCTAAAATAATTCCATCCATCCATTTTCTTAACCGCTTATTCCTCACTAGGGTCGCGGGGTGCTGGAGCCCATCCCAGCTGGCTTCAGGCAGGGTACACCCTGAACTGGTTGCCAGCCAATCACAGGGCACACAGCGACAAACAACCATTCACACTCACAATCACACCTAGGGACAATTTTAGTGTTCAATTAACCTGCCATGCATGTCGTTGGAATGTGGGAGGAAACCAGAGTACCCGGAGAAAACCCACACAGGAACGAGGAGAACATGCAAACTCTACCCAGGAAGGCTGAAGCCCGGACTCGATCTCACGTCCTCTGCACTGGGAGGCGCACGTGCTAACCAGTCATCCACCGTGTCGCCTCTCTAATTTAAGCATTTGAAGAAAAATGTTATTGTAAAATGCCTTTGTTTATTTTTAAATTGCACTTGAATAAATGGGTCATTTTTGACCCATGTCTGTAAACTTGATGTAGTAGCACAAAAATGACTTTTCTTCATAAGATATGGCAGGAAAAATATAAATAATGATTTGTAACAATCAAAAATAAGATTTTTAACGAATACTTGGATTATTAACTTATAAAATACATAGGTTTCAAAAGATACAGCAAAGAAACACTCAAACAGCATGAAATAACATTGTAAATTGAGGCGGGTCATTTTTGACCCATGTTGTGCATTAAAAGGGGTGTGAATATGCTGTGCATCAAAGGGTTAAGAAAACGTTCAACCTTTTGGATGGACATTTCTGTCTTGCTTTCTGTTAAAATGTTATTGTCGCTCAGAAATGACAATAGTAGTCAGTAATTGCAGATCCCGAAGGCTGAACAATCCTAAACATGCTCACATGGCAAATATTTTTGAAAGATCCTGACAAGTTGGGCAATGTCATTCCACTCCAGTCCTAGAGTTGGCAGCATTGTGCATATCACTGGCATCAGGCCAAAACCTCCCAAGTCAGTTATTGAAACAGCTTGCTTTTTTTGAGGATGCAATGTTGAACAATTGTGTCATTTTGGGGGTCTCCTGAAAAGTGAAGATTTTGGAGTTACAAGGATTCCGCCCGACGCCCGTAATATACAGTATAGTATAGGGCAGTGGTGGGCAAACTTGGTCCTCCAGGACCGGAGTCCTGCAGGTTTTAAATGTTTCCCTGCTCCAACGCAGCTGATTCCAATCAACAGGATCGTTATCATGCTTCTGCGGAGCTTGCTGACAAGCTGATCATATATCAGCTGTGTTGAAGAAGGTAAACATTCAAAACCTGCAGTACTCCGGCCCTCGAGTACCGAGTTTGGCCACCCCTGGTATAGGGGCTGGACTCGCTCCTAAAATCCTGATTCGCTAATCGTGCCATCATGGCTACCGATATCCGGTTGGATTCGTAACTTAACTCATTTTCACTGAAGCAACCCCCTTTGCTCCCGATTGTTTTACTGGATTTTGACTGATTTTGCAAGGCCCACAGAATATTGTGTTCTATTGCTATAAAAACATGGAACCTACCAAAAGAAAGATTAGAGTCTCTTCTTTCATCATCGATCTGTTTCCGTTTTGCAGCAATTAGTATTAGAATATAGCTTAGTTTCATCATTATTCACAAATATGTTTAAAACAGTGGGGGAACCAGCTTATTGCAACATGGCCCTTGTTGATCTCTTATACTCTGCTGCCACCTGTTGGCCGTTTTTGTAATACCTACCATTGCTTCATGCATTCTCTTCAGTTTAGAGGCTGCATCAAAGTCTCTTTCATGCTCTAGCATAAAAAAAACAATAAAACACGTATAAATATGTCTTTGGTAACATGGTCATATTTAAAACAGAAAATATTTATACGTTTTTGGGAGCAAATGAGTTAATATGATTTCAAAATATCTAGTACATCTTGGCAACTTATGCTGTTTGCATTTAAACTAATAACCTAAAAAAAAAGCCCCAAGATCAATACATGCATTTGTGTTTGATTTGATGGGTACCATAAAAAGATTCAGAACAGGTAGACTTTATGTGTATGGACTCGGACTCCATACACATTCTCTTTAAAATGCATCAACTGGTGTTTCCAAATGGTTTAAGTCTGTAACTGTCATAGAAAGTGGACTCGTGCTAAACAGTTTCCACAACGCCGGTTCCGATGACGTCACACCATCTGATCCCAGTCTGCAAATAATGATTACATTTTTAATTTGCCAAGCCCACTCGTTCTAATGTCCAAATTACCACCCAGTTCTGAGTTCTGATCCATGCGACCCACCTTGCCACCTCTTTCAGAATGTGAAACTGGAAATCGGCTTAGCAGTTTTTATGCACACCTACTACTTGTCAAACAGAAGGCAAAGCAATATTCCACGGTTGGATCAGTAGTTTGGCAAATAGTAAACATTAGACGAACCGACAAACAAACACACACACACACACTTCGGGAGCGTGAACATGGCCTACTTTCAACTCTCCCTTAGGAGCTTAAGTCTGTGAGTGGACATATTTCAAGTCAGTAGGATCTTACTAAAGCAGCTATATTGGAATGAATCAGACAATTGGCATCAAGCTCTCAACAGTTTTGTCTTTTGCATGAATAATTGGCTTCATAATGATTCAAATAATCTATTAGATCAGGGGTGCTCAAGTTCGGTCCTCGAGAGCCCCTATCCAGCCTGTTTTCCATATTTCTCTCCACTAACACACCTAATTCATGATCAGGATCGTTATCAAGCTTCTGCAAAGCTTGCTGATTAGCTGATCATTAGATTCAGCTGTGCTGCAGGAGAGAAACATGGAAAAAAGGCTGGATAGGGGCTCGAAAAGACCGAACTTGAGCACCGCTGTATTAGATACTTTTGAATGAAGATTTCAAATGAACAATCTTTGTGGTAGGTTTCTATGGATAACTGGCTCTTAAGTCCATATCTTAGCCTTAAATGGAAACTTTTTGTTCTGTCATGGGTGCCGCAAACCCAGCTTCTCTTAAGTCTAAAGGTCACTGAGCATGGTTCTAACCCCCTAATTGCCCTTCGTCATTATCGTGTGAGTGAATATGAGTTACAAATGATGAACAAACTCCCTCCGCTCTCCCATGCCCATCTTTGGAGACATGAGATCGAGTCCGGACTTTGGCCTTCCTGGGTAGAGCTTGCATGTTCTCCCCGTGCCTGCGTGGGTTTTCTCCGGGGACTCCGGTTTCCTCCCTCATATTATATTATATTATATTATATTATATTATATTATATTATATTATATTATATTATATTATATTATATTATATTATATTATATTATTGATTAGGGGTGTGCCTAGTACCTGGTGATTCGATTCGTGTCACGATTCAATACCAATTAATCCCAATACGAATCTATAAATTGATTATTGCAATTTTTTTAACTCAAATTTGGAAAATAATAATCAGTAAACTTGTACATGTACACTGTAAAATTTGTATGAAAATTTATTTATTTATCTGAAAATTCAGGCTTATAACTGATCCACTGCACTTAGCAAACAGGTTGCAGTCTGTTTCTTGTTTGAACAGCACTGAAATAAAATATTATGGCTTAATGTTCCATTAATATAACATTCTTCCATGCTTAATGTATGAATCCTAATCCTAAGTAAGACATTTTGTTGAATATTGCCATAAAAAATTGATGTTTAAAAATCGATTCGGCCGCATATCGAATTGATTCGAGAATTGCGCGATATATTGCCGAATCGATTAGAGGTGTAACAAAAACCGATTTGGACCAGAAATCCGGTTTTGAGTTTAATGATGCGAGTGCGCTGGCACACGGAGTAATGAATCGGTCTAAAATTAGCTTGAACCGGCCGATGGCTAGGTCAAGACATTATAAATCGGTTTTATGTTGCTGATACAGCTGCTCAAAACGTTTTTATAAAACAACCAAAACAGTCCAGTTGCGATCGATGCGAATTAAATGTCCTGAATGATAATACAAGCGAGCTCTTGACTCTCAGTTACGCGAGACTTTGCCCAGGAGACCTGTTTGTTTGTGTGTGGGTGAAAAAAAAGTCTTGCGAGACTTGACAGTTATGTGACGTCAGATAGCGCTACGCGCAGCTTTTAGTTTGGGACAGAAGTCTCCAGGTGGTGGAGTGGAACCGTCACTTGCCAACAATGCAGGTTGACGTGGGTTCACTTCCCCCGCCTGGGACACCATGTTTGTATGTGTGCGTGTTTGTGTGAATGAGTGCAAAAAATAAATAAATACATAATTAAATAAATAAAGTTTGGGACAGAAGTTGAATGGAGACGTGGTCACGCGGACCAGATTCACAACATGCTAAGGCAAGTTTAATGTAAAAGTATAGAAGAGATGTTTATTTTATATACGATGAAATGCTGGATAAAGTGTTGCCATGTACTAAGACTGTCAACCTGCACTCGTACACACCGCAAGGACGAGCGATATATGTATATGCTTGATGAGCCGGCATGGATCCGCATGCTCTGACAGCGAGGACTTCTTCCAACTAAAGCACCCACAACTCGACCAGAGGAAAGGTAATAACGTTCTTAATAACCCGGGTTATTGTTAAAGACTTAAGCCATACTGCGTTGTGAAGAATGAGGACTTTTAGGACATGATAAAAACATTAGCGCCCCCAATATGATGTGTAAATAGATATCTGTCTGACAATCACGCTGCAGTGAGTTAAAAAACAGGGTATTAAACGAGTCACACACAGGCAAAAACATAAGCATGTGTTGAGTGGAACACAGCAATAAAGTGCCAGCCGTCTTTTCTTTTTTTTTTTTTGGGTGCACTCACACACATATAAGGTCTCTCAGGCGGGGAAACAAACTCACGCCAACCTGCACCAAAGGCAAGTGACGGTAACCACTCCGCCACCCGGAGCCCCAAGTGCCAGCCCTCATTACTGATAATGGAACAAGATAGGTGACATCATCGTGATCAAGTTCAGCTATTTTTGCACATGAAGAACCATGATAAGCATTAAGTATACATCAACTTATTCACCGCATGTATGGATAATATACAGGAACTGTCACAACATAATGGAAAATAACAGATATAACTGTAATTAACTAAGATGGCAGGTTGAAAAAGATTAGATTCATTAATATTCATTAGTAGTTACAACTTAGGAGTGTAGTATTTTATTGGGCAGATGCATGATAAAACAGCATTTTAAAAGACTGGTAGTTACTAATTTGGTCCTTAAGATGTCAGAACATTACATATGCAAAAATGTTGCTCACTGTTTTCCAAAATAAAAGCAGATGGTTGCAATTGTGCAAATTACGAAATTTAGATCATTTTAAAATAAAATATTAAAATGATTAATGGAGTATCAAAATAATTGTACATTAATTTGACAATTGACTAATTGTCGAGTAATTAAATAATCGCTGCACCGCTATACCGAATCAAACCGAATCGTTCCATTTTAAAATCAAACCGTCCTTGTATTGGATCGCACCCCACGTATCGAGATGCGTATCGAATTGTCTTAATTGGAGAGATTTACACCTTAAAAAAAAAAACATTAATTAATATATATATATATAAAGATTTTATATGTAAGATTTTTGTAGTTGTGGCCTCTTACTAGCCAAGGATGGCCGTGGCCTCCGAGTTGGTGATCAAAAAACCAAGATGGAAAAAGGTTTGCGAGCTCCTCATTTTTCTTTAGTCACCATGCACCATTGACTACGTTTACATGCAGGCAATAACCCTTTTAAAACACAAATATTGGCAATATTCGGGAATAACCCTTTTAAAACACAAATATTGGCAATATTCGGGTTTTGAAAGGCCATGTAAACACGCGCAACAACCCAAATATGCTCTTATTCGGGTTTCTAAAATCCCGAACAAGACCCTTGGGTTTCATAACCGGAATACTGGTTCATATAAACGCAATCGGAATACCTCGAATCAACGGGGCATTGCTTTTCGTTGTGCGCATGCTCACAACCTCTTCTTCGTGTCGTTTTCCTCTTCTTTGCTTATTTGCACTTGCAAGGAATCTTGGTCTTTGTAGTAACGACTTGTATGCCAGTGCCATCCTACACGGGCCTCGCTTTAATTCCTCCGCCGCGTTTTCACGTTATATTGTGCCTCTATGGCGAAAATGTCACAGTTTGTGACACGTTAACTATTCATATGAGACAGACGCGACATCACTCGTAATGCTTAAACAATGTTTATCTCCAGCTTGCAGTGTTCAACAATACATGTCCGTGTAGGAACATTTGATGACACACAGATGGTTCCGCTTTATCCAAACAAAGTAAGTCCATGCTTCTGGCGTGACAAGGACGGCACTTGTGGAGCGAGTAGGAACAGACTACTTTATTTAGCGTGGTGAGTGACATGAATATAACATATTTTATTGACCGTTTAAAGTTAGAAGCGGAAATTACGTCGATTTCTGCCATGATGGTGTCCGTCTTTCACCCCCATTGGGTTATTCTAAACCCTGTCAATTTGCGCATTTATACGTGTTATTCCGTTTGTTCCAGAAACCCAAATTCTGACCATAACCCAAATATTGCCTGCATGTAAATGTAGTTATTGGCGGCAATGAGTCCCCTCCACATACATCAGCCTTTCTTTTTTCAAACAGATTACTGAAATCCTCTTCCAAAGTGGTGGCTTCAACCACCAACCTTAAATGAAGGGTGACCCCGCCCATATACAAAACACGTCTACATAACTGGGAAAATATATATACAAATATATACATAATTAAAATGCAGTCAAAGTTGTGTTCCTACAAATCATGTTAACAATTGTCAAATAAACATTGCTTGAGTATCCCATATCCCCTCCCCTGGCTGCCACTTGAGACAGTCCAATGGGAATGAGGTGCACCTGGCCTGCATATATGTATGTATGTATGTATATATATATATATATATATATATATATATATATATATATATCGTATATAAGGGCTGTCAAAGTTAAAGCATTAACGCATTAATCACAAAAATTGTCGCATGCATCAATCATTAATATCTTGGCAAAGGAGAAGTGCTCACTATCAAAGATTTAGACGAATTGTGATATTGTGTATGTGGAAGAACTTTTAGATCTTTAAGTTCATCTCATAAAGAATGGGAGCAAAAACAAAAGTGTTGCGTTTAAAATTTTTGTTGAGCGTGTGTGTGTGTGTGTGTGTGTGTATATATATATATATATATATATATATATATATATATATATATATATATATATGTATATATGAAAATGTGCACTACATTTCACTGAAATTAAATCAATCAAGAATACCACCAGTGTATTCAGACCTGTCTGGAGAATGTTCTGTGTTGCTGAAGGACAAATATCTCTGGGTCTCATCTCATATGTCAGACAGCCGTTACATGTGGGAAAAGTGCTAGTTTGCTATCTCCCCTTTTAGAACATCTCTGGGGCAGCATCACTGACACAGGGATCTATCCACCTTGGGTCTAAAAAGTATAACTAGAGCAAAAATACCTTAAACCGGCATTCTCCCTTATTGCCAGCATGTGAGAATAGCAGGAGCAGATTTTTTGAAGTTACTTTAATTAATTTACTATAATCACTAATACCCCCACCCCTCAATTAGTTTGTGGTCTAATAAGGTAGTTTACTGTAATGATCCCTTGGAACACAGGTAGTTTGCCGTTATGAAGTGCTTGGAATGTCACTTGATATCATTATATTAATTTTCTTAATTTTCAAATTTACACTCACCATCACACCTAAGGCCAATTTAGAGTCTTCAATGAAACTAGTAACATGCAGCATCTTTACTGTATGAGGAAGTCGGAATACCCGCAGAAAACTCATGTGCGCACTGAGAGAACATACAACCTCCGCACACGAAGGCTGGAACCCGGCCAGCCTCCAACAGCAAAACTGTGAGACAGATCGTGTGTAAGCACTGCTAGGGGAGCATGGATGTGAACAACATTGGAGATGACAACATACACAACAGTGTACATTCTTTGAATGTTTTTTTTCTTTTTCTTTTCTTTTTTCTTTCTTTTTTTCTTATTTTCAACTGCCAGATATTTTTGAATGATAGTTTTCCCTCTGGATAGTTGTGTTGTGATGTATTTTATCCATACGGGAAATGCTAAATGGACTGAGCTTATATAGAGCACTGTGTACACCATGGTGCTCAAAGCGCTTACCAAAGCATCACATTCACCTATTTAATCCATTTAATAGCCTATTTTTTTTAATTGATTAGGTTAAGAAATGTATAAATCAAGTGATATGAAATACTTACATTGTGATGCATTTTCAGCTATATATTGGTATCAGCTCACGTCTCTCTGTTTATTGTTTTTTATTTTGTGTGTGTGTGTGAATGTGTTGCGATGATGAGCATGAGGGAATATAAGTCATTCCAACAGTATTACTAAATACAGGAAATATCGTCCAAAGCAGAACTTAATGAGGGTAACGTACATTGCATGTGTTGTGTTGAGTTTTTAAATGACAATAAATTAATCTAAAATGTTATTTATTTATTTTCATAAAACAAAGGGAAGTTTGTCTTATATGATGATGTTATCAGTATTATAAATGTGTTTACAAATATGTTAGTTGACAGTTTTTCTTTTTTACATCACATTGCATAGCAAGGATGTGTTCTTGAAGACGTGCCCAGCAAAATGAAATTTTGGTGCCAGAAAATCGATATCGATACTGCTTGGGCCACGTCTAAATAGCGGCACAGGTAGTCTAACACGATTTTGGTGACTTGGATAGCGGCACAGGCAGACAGATTCATTAATTCTTTCAACCGCTTATGCTCATTTAACACATTTAAGATAATTACTATTATAGCTATTATTATAGTTTTTAAATCATCTCACTGGCCGGCATGAAGGTATAGAATTGAGGAACACACGAATGATTAGTGGTGGGGTCATATGTGACTGGCTCTGGCTAAAATGTCTTCATGGATCAAAAATGCAAACTAAGATATTCATATATTATAATTTTACACTTAATTTTCTTTAAAATGATTTACTTTATAATGCATGGAAGAACCTAAAAAATTGATGAAATTACAGCAATTTCGTTGTTGTACGTGCGTTTAAAGTTTTGGCACATGCATCATAGCAACCAGTATCTTAGGAAAAAGATATTGACCCTAAACTTTCAGGAACTGCTGAAAGACCACTGGAAAGTCTATTTTAATAATAGGTAAATACATTATTTGAGATTTTAATCAGTTAAAACCTGCGGAGGTTTGACACCTCAACTAAATGAAATAGGGCACAAATAGTGATTTGGCTTAAACCCAAAAGCAATTTTGAAGATCCCTTTTAGATTATTCTTTCCTATCCTAAGGCATCATCTGCCAAAGCTTGTTTTGTTTTATTGTTGCTACTTTAGGCCTGTTGTGGAATTTTTAGTAGTTAGGCAAGATGAATAAATTTGTCTTTTGGGTTTCGTTATATTTGAAGCTTCAAAAATACGCAAGTTACAGAGCAATCTACAAGAAGAAATGATCTGTGTGAGTCTGAGTGTGCAGTAAGAATCATGGGAAGATTCTTTATGCTACCTAGTTTTTGGGGAGGAGAAATGGAGGGCCAGCTAGAGAGGAAAGCAAGCAGTCTGTTCCCAGCAGGCTTATCAGTCAAGGTCACTGTGATATTGCTTCATGTACACAAAGTCAAAAGCCCATTGTTCAAGAAAATACAGGTGTCCTCAATACAGTATAAACTCATGTTAATACGTGCTAAATAATTATTTTCCATAACAGGCCCGATGGCCTTTTTTGATGAGGTCAAATAGCCACAATGGGAAATTTGATTTAATAATTTTGTGTCAATTAAAAGGGTTATTTGTTCTTTGGCGTGGCCTGTGACAAGGAAGTTTATTGATATTTTACATCTCAAATGCATTTGAGTACATAAATAATAATAATGTGTCAATGACGTGGCGGATGAATCTCAGCAGACATTGCATGAAATGATATTGAGGAGAGATATTCAACAGGCATCTCAAAACATTTCTACGTCATTCCCACTTTCCAGTTGCCATCAGCAACTTCAGCTCAATTTTGTGCTGAAAGGTCACATTATGGTGTAATTTTGACTTTTATTGGTTGCTACGTGCATTTATATAAATCATTTGTGAAATTACATTAAAGGTGGAGAATTCCTGGTTATTCTGAGGTCAGGTTTGCAGGTTCCTCTAGACATGCTCACTATGAAATTGGCAAAAAATAAATAAAAAAATGCTAATGATGTCTACTAATCACTTATCTTCATACACTTAGACTACAATTATATTTCGCTGCCGGGAAATGAAATTTGTGACCTTAAAGGAACACACCATTTATTAAAAACCTAACCACCCATTTTATGAAATTGCTAATTCCAACTCTTCCCTGGAAAAAAAAATCGTCAGACTCTTTAGACAAAGCGGGCCACATATCTAAGTTGCCAACAGTTATCAACAGCTAATTTAGAATCTAATGGCTGAGAAGAGCTATGACAATGCTCCATTCACGCAGAAATCACTGCGTCCTTTTTTGCATAGAGATGTCTCCCTTGCGTGATATGAGTGTGTCACATTTAAAGGGAATACGAGGAGCCACTTGATTGGTGGTGAATGAGGTTGACTGTGTTCACGCCCACAGCAGCGCAATTCGACCTTTTTTAAATACATCAGCTTGCGCACATCTGGAGAATTTTCAACAACCGGTTTAACATGCCTCCATGTAGATTTATGCCACAGACGAAAGAGCCCCAAACCTTACTTTAAACCCTGAACAATTTTAAAGGCAACACAAATTAAATTTTGTCAGCAAGTTTCAAGAATACACTGTGCAGTACTTCAGTTTAGCATGCTTTTTTTCCCACACTGACATCATGTATGTTGTATAAACGGTCAGAACATTCCGATAAATGTTCCTTGATTGCCAACATAAGAAAAAAATAAAATAAGGTAAATACTAGCATGAGTACACCCAAGAACACAAGTTCGCCATGTAAACAATTCTCAACGCTGTTTTCATTTGCTCTCATTTGTCTCTAAAGACCTTGTTCGTGTTTACATGATGATGAGTTGTTGGTGTTTCATTTTGTTGTATATGTAATGTAATTTTAATCTGAGTCTCATCTCCTTTTTTAAAGGGATTAGTTGCATATGTTTACATAGAGTATTGGCTGGATTTAATATCCATCGTTGCCTATACATCCTCCTTGACAAAGGAGCCAATTTATGCATTTATCCAAACACAAGGCATGCCGAGAAGCAAACAAGCAGGCAGCAAATTAAATGCCTAAAGAGTTTGGGAGCACAGACACTCACAGTTGGTGTTGCTGCACCTGCTGGTCATTTTTAAAGTGCTAAACGGATAGAGAGAGATGCCAAGGCTTTTAACCTAATATGTGCTTTTATGTCAACTTATAAATTCTTCATTATTAGTTTCCAAATGGTAACACGCATAATTCACTGTTTTATAGCCAAGTTCAAAGGAATGCAATTATCCAGTTTGTGTTGTTAAATAAATGGTGGGTGTAATGTCCTATTAATCCTCTTCAGTTATTTCCTTTGGTTAGAAAATATATGCCACACATTAATAAACCACTAATTGTCAAACAAGACAGGTTTCACCCCATTGTGTATGAATATTAAAAATAAAATTGTGTGCCATAGACATAATAAACATCTACTTCATTTTTTGAGTTGCAGACATCTCCTTTTGTTGGCAGGGGTACAGAAATGTTCCTGGGAGTAGACTTTTCATTCCCTCAGCTTTGTCAAAGATACCAGTGACTTTCAGTGTCTTTAATCTTGATTTTTGGATGAACAAAGTTGTAATTCTTCTTAGTTGCTTGAGCTCTCACTGAGAAGAATGTAATACCGCCTTTTCTTTAAATCTACCATGTGGTGTCTTCATAATGCTGTATGCCACGTATCACTCCTAATTATTCGTCATTCATATGGTAAATTACAAAATGTGAAGAAAGAAAGTGATGTGGTCATCTAACATTTTGCAAACCGTTGTCATTAAGTGACAATCATGCTTTCAACAGTGAATTGACACATTCTGTACATGTGCGAATATTTGCTGTGATGTATGTGGTGGTGGGGGTGGCCTGAGTGGGGCGCTCTAGTGGTTTAAACGCAGGTGGATTTGTAAGAATACCTTATCTTACAAATCAAGATTAATTTCCACCTAGTTTTTAAACTGCATTTTGTTGGTGCAACGGATCATCATTGTTCCGTGGTCGGTTCGGATCAGGCCCCACGGTTCGGATCACGCCCCACGGTTCGGATCACGCCCTATCCGCGGATTGGTTGGTGGGGGGGGGGGGGGACAAAGTGTGCATTCACAGTCGTTCTTGTCACAGTCGATACCATTCTGACATGTCAAGGAAGCTGAAACATACTCCAAGTAACATACTAAGCCTAACTTCAAAATAAAGTTGACCAAATACAGTATTACATTGACGACAATGCAAATAACCTTAGTACACTTTTACTTTGAAGTTGACCCACGTCTTGAACTCATGTTCAATCACTAATTTAGGATGCTAAGAAACCGCTAATTAGTTACACCGTCATCGTATGATACGGCAGAAGTCTCCGTTGTAAGTGGCTAGCGGCTAGCTGTTAGCATTACCATTGAGTGACTGGCTGGTAAGTAAGTTTGACAGCTGTTACCTGGCTTTACTTAAAAAAAATAAAAATTCTACTTTGTAACTCACTCTCCATGTTTAAAGAAAGGGAATGTGCGTCAAATTGCACGCTGAGGTCTTTTCATATATATATATATGTTTATATATATTTTTAAAGGTATATACAACTTTGTCTTCATTTATTTTATAAAACTTTTGCCCATTGAAACAGAAAAAACATTCAACTCAAAATGTCAAATTTAGCTGTTTAGATTATAGGAACACAACTTTAAGCCATTAATACCTTGTTATTGTACACTTGAACCATGTAAAAAAAGAAAAGAATGTTTCTGCCTCATATTGCACTTAAAGTTATGTTCCTAAATCCTAAACGGCTATATTAGACACGTCACAACTGTCGGTTTGACAGCTTCTGAGGAATGGGGCAGTCGTCGCTGGAACTAGTTAAGGTAAAGCACAACCTTTTTTTGTCTTTAAAAAGGAAAAACACAGGACGATATAGATTTGCAGACAAGATGTGTTTTTTTTGTTGGATATATTAGGCATTTTTAATTGATTTATTTTTTTTATTTAATGGGAAAAGGCATTTTACAAAATAAATGAAGACAAAGTACTTTTTTTTTTTTGCTGATCCGAAAAACGATCCAATCCGTGACGCAAATCTGTGATCCGTTGCACCACTAAGTGCATGTAATATTATTTTATTTCTCCCTGTGTGCCATATTTGCTATAGCAAACTATACAATGTCCTGCTCTAAGGTCCAGAAAATCCAGCATGGCACAAATTCCCAAACATGATAAATTACATACAAACATCACGATGCATCAGTTTTTTATGCCAAACGCATGTGCACTGTCTATGAAAATAGAGTTCTACAATACACATGTTTAACAACAATATGGTCTTAGGTATCCAAATATTTGGTTTAATAAATACATTAAATGGCCTAACCCAGGTTTTAGTTATGAGGAAAAGTCAATGTACTATATTTCAATCAAGTACAATATATATCACAAAATTGTTAACACCAAGAATGAGGATATCTTGGCATGCATTGAACAAGGCTGTAATTCCAGCAGGCTTAGTTCTTTTAAACTAATAAGTGACAACAATATTGTGAGGTGAAAGTATAACTTAAGAAGAAGTATAGTGTTAATGGTCACTAAATGCCTAGGCTGTGCCTCGGTTTAGTGTTAACATTCTAGGGACTTATCAAAAAACAAACAAAAAGATATAGCATACATTACATAAATACTGTTGGATCATCTTACACACATTACACATCGCAGTTAGTTCTTTTAGGATAGCTAACGGTATATGTTTCCAGTATGGAATTGTGACAGGTTACTTTTGCGAGCACACAAACTTGTCTGCATTAACTGATAAATACACAACTGGCATAAATAAAGATGACAAAAGAGATAAGGTTCAAGGAAGCACAATTGTTTTGCTCCACAGGCATCTGCCCTGATAGTTGTATGACATTATTTTAATTGGATAAAACTTAATACACCATAATCAAATTTACCATGCTTAATTAATGATTACTGGGCTGTATGTTTATATGACAGTTAATTATTTCAAAATGTAAAGCGTTTGCTTTATTGTTGAATGAATTAATGTTAAAGATAAACAAAGCTGTATGGGCATAGGTCTGGATGATATTAATGTGGCCATATTATTGGATGCAGATGAGATTTTACTGGCTGAATCTCAGTTTGATTACAGAATATGTTATATGTTTAATGTGTGGTGCTAAAAATGGAGACTGTCTATAAATCACAACAAAACACAAATTTCGCATTTCAGAACAAGAACGTGGCCATCGGTAAATTTATTTTGGTTTAGTTGCTTTAGAATATGTTGACATCGATGTTATTCAAGACAAATTTATGTTGTCATATTAATTCTGCCAAAAACGTAAATTTTGAAGAAGCTTGGGTCAAAAGTGTTCTGTGACCAGACCATTTGTTTAAATAAACACCTTAAATCTGTTATTCAATGGCCAGAGGGAGAAGACCAGCCTTCACCTAAGCAACCAAAGAGCTTTGATTTCTAGAGAAATGGGATAAAACGTATTGTTCAGTGGTCAAGCTTTTCTTGATATAAGTTTTCAGTTTGAATTTCCATTTCATTCATTTAATTTTTATTTTTGTTTCAGGCAATAACAGAGCACACAGTCAGTGTCAAGTTCCACAAGGAGAAAAAAACAACAACAAAAGAGAGAGAGAGAGAGAGAGAGAGAGAGAGAGAGAGAGAGAGAGAGAAATAAAACAACAACAAAAGATAAAGTCCAATTCTACCTGAAAGGGAGTGGGAAGAAGAATTTTTTTTTAATCCCACCCCCATATCCCATTCAAAATTTTAAGGTACTCTGGTACTTAACCTTAAGACTCAATAATAAACAAGTACCCAGAGATATAATTAAATAACCAAGGAAAAAAATAATTGAGAATACAACTGATTTAGCATGGTGGCATTACCATAAGAAACAATAAGTTACGATTTTAACAACACAAATACACAAATGTGGGAAGTAAACAATACTAGCACTGGTAAAACAGCATATACACCCTTTGTTCTATCGTTGAACAGGCTACGGCGTGGGATCCTGGAGGTTAGGTAAGTTATTTTAACTCTTTTACTGCCAAACGTTATCCAAAAAATGACCCCGACAGTGCCAGCCGATTTCGAGCATTTTCACTCAGCTTTCAAGGCAAACTGAATATTGTGTGCTATGACTACATAAACATGGTGGATACCATATGAAAGATTAAATCCCATTCTTTCACTAGACAAATAAGTATGTTTGTACCTTATTTCGTTCTTTAGTAATCACCATTTGAAAATAGGTCATTTGAGTGGCATCAAGCGAAAATAGAAAAAAGGAGAAAACAAGCTTTTTGTGAAAAGATACATTTTCTGCCCAACAGTGACTTTGACACTAATATTTTTTGTTTAGTGACATTGTTAATTAGATTTAATGTGAAAAACGCTTTGATCATTCACGTCATCCTTGAAAATGTTCTATTTCCTAAGCTCCGCCATGTTTTCATGTAATTTGATACACGGGAACCCATTGAAAATAAATATAATGCTGTCATCTGCTGGTCATAGTTAGTGGGTGTTTTTGAATTTTACAAACCCCATTCACAAACCAGCACAGCAAAAAGTTAAGCTAAAATGGTTAACCTTTCCATGTGTTGACGTTCTGATGTAGTGTGTCTGATACGTTTTAATTAAATAAGTAAATATGGTTGATACAGCTGCTGAAAACTGTCATCTAAAACAACCAAAACAAAGGTGCGCGCTCCTCATTGGCCATGTCGCTAATGATGAGGTGAAACGGAGAATGGCGAGTTAAATATTTCCAACGCTTGCCACAAGTTGCACAGCCAATTTGGCAACATCGCTATAGACCTTTTGCACCTACGTCACGTGATCACGTGACTTCACCAGTGTGGACGGCGGAAGTGAATGAATGTTGAATTGAAGTGAACGGGACATGGAGCGGCTTAGAGACTTACGGACTGTTTTACAAGTTATTATTGCCCATCTAGCCATGACATATACTAGTACGACTAAAGTACGCCTGTGGGTAAGTGGCACATTTAGTTGGGGCTCATAGACCGCAATAATTACAGAAGTTTGAGATTGTTTGTTTGTAAACAGACTCTTAGCTTACCTTCTACCGCCTGAACCTGGCTTAATGTTAGAAAACTACGATCAGTCGCGTGAATTTGGATTGGCGAATGTTGGTGGAGGTTGTTTTGATATTTTGGGAGTGCACGTAAGTCCAGATATGTATGTGAATGTTTGTGGCGACTGCTCATAGTTTTGTAACATTAAGCCATGTTAAGCTTTTTTACATAAAGCGTTTTAAGCAGGGGGGGTTTTACATGAAGCTATTTTTTACACATTCCGTCCCTCTATTGAACTAATAGTGTAATTATTTGGCTCGTTAATGTGATTTGAAACACGTTTTGTAAGTCATAAACCGCTATTCTAATCTTTGTTTGCTAATAAAACAAATGAGCAGTAATGTACAAACCCCGTTCAAAATGATCAGTGTAAATCTGTGAATACTTTGAGGGCTGCCAGCCCTTTTACTTAATATCCATCCTTGTCTATTAGTACAAGCTACATACAGCAAGATATGACCAATGACAAAACAATCTAACATTAACATATTATTGGCTCCACGAAAAAAGAAGATTCAATAAAAAATACGGTCATTTATTATTCAATTGCTATTCAAATCATGAATGCCCACATCTCTCCTCTTTGCACCTGCTTAAACACAGCAATGTGAATCACTGGGTGTGAGTGGGTGTGTGTATGGGCCGCTTGCGCTACACGAGTGGGCGCATGTAAAGTACAGTGCACTGCATAAACGGGGGCTCAAGAAATTCAGTCAGGCAAAGTTTTGTTGTCAAGCCAAATGTGAAAACTCCTTGTAAAAAAGAATGTGTTGTCAAATTTTAGTATGAGGTCATCATATCTGGCCCGAGCTCTCCCAACTACTAGCAACCAAATCTTAAAGAAAGAAAGGGTGGGGAGAAGGGAAAAGGAAACTTGGCTTGTGTTGGAGTAGCTTGAGTACAGCTGGGAGAGGGGTCATGTCTACTGAGAGAGATTGAAACAGGCTATTTCTGGGATGGCCCGCCTGTCCCCTCTCACATACAATCATGCATCATCCCCACTCTTCACTATCTCTACTCACTCATCTCAGCCATCCACACCAAGGCCTCATTTTACAGTCCCCATCAGGACCTTTTAGAACGCTCGCTTTCATGTTTCTCACAGCCTCGGATGGAAGGCGTGAGGTGAGGCTGGTAGTAGTCAGACTGAGCTATCGCAAAGATGCATGCATGAGGAGAAAATGGCTGCACCGGTTGTTGTACCCTGATTTCTCCCATGAGTGATTGTGCTGTTGTTGGAGTGTGCTCAGACTGCCGCAGGAAGACAGATGAGGGCGTGAACTGTGTGTAATGGTATTAGCATACTACGTCAACCAAAATGGAGAGTGATTTATCACTAAAGGTAAACCACACAGCAGAAATATCTGTTTGGTCGAACTACAAACAACTCTCATATTTCTAATCCAGGTCCAGAAAGTAAAAATCCTGCTATAGTTTGGCTTTAGCCCCAGGTGCTAGCTAGCTCCCATGGTGCTAGTTTACCTGCTATGGAGCTAGCTAGCTAGCTCCCATTGTGCTCGTTTACCTGCAAGGGAGCTAGCTAGCATCAATGGCTAAAGCCAAACTTTGGATTTGCCACCCCTGAAATTAAGGCACTTTAGTTTTGTCAATCTGGACTGAATACTCTGCAATTGTGCACATCACGGAAGCAGTTGTTTCATATTACTTGTGTGGGCCTGGACAACCACCTAAACAAATCCTTGCCAGCTCCTTCTCCATGAACTCATCTTGTCACTCATCACAATTATGAAAATGGCAGAGCAGGTGGTGGCCTATGACCAAGTGGGCAGTACAAACAGAGAAGTAAGAATATATACCAACCTCTTCAATTGTACTTAGGCAGACAAATGGGTATTAATTTGTAATCAATTACCTTGAACATAGTTGAGCAACAACAGAATATAGAAATAATAAATGCTATCGTAGGACCCCACATTGCTTTGTAAAATAATTTATGGAAAACAATTCCGCACAACATTGAGCCATGCTTTACATCTTTTTTCATACAAATTTTCATCCCTGGGGGTAATGGAGAACATATTTTTGTTTTGCCTGCTGCCAGACAAATAACTCATTTAAATGTGTAGGAAAGGGGGGTGACAAATTCATGCTAATCTTAAGGGGTCAAATCTTGCTCAAGGGCACATCGACAGTGCCATTCGGTCTCCATAAACCTTTGGGATTAAGAGTGTGTCAATACTACTTTTTTTCCAGACCAATATCAGGAAGAGTACTCAACTCTTGAGTAATCACGATACCAATACCAAGTACTGATACAATTACTAGTAATTTTGATACATAAAAATGTCCTCAACAAAACAACAGATCTAATACTTTGTCCTGCACTCTAAAAAACTTATTTATACGGGTGTTCTTTTAATGTTTTTTTTATGCTAGAGCATACAGAAGGCTTTGATACAGCTTCTGACATGAATAGGCGGCTTAAAGCAATGGTAGTTATTACAAAAAATGGCCAGCAGAATATAAGAGATCAGTCAAAGCCATGTTGTAACAAGCTCTTTTTGCCATTGTTTTCAACAGGTTTGTGAATAATGATGAAATTTAGCTACATTCTAATGCTAACTGCTACAAAACAGAAACAGATACAAACATACTTTTTTTCCCTGATGAAAGAAGAGACTCTAATCTTTCTTTTGGTATGTTCCGTTTTTATAGCTTTGAACACAATATTCTGTGGGCCTTTCAGAATCAGTTAAAATCCAGGAAAACAGCCGGGAGCGAAGGGGGTTGCTTCAGTGAAAAGGGCTGCGAGTAAATAAGTTAAAGAAATTCACAATATAGCATTTTTCCTTAGAATTGCATGGAATTAATGCCAATTTTCTACTCTTCTAATTTCTAGTTTGTCGGCTGCCTCCATGAGTACCCGATATCTTAAAATAAGGCAGGTATTGCACATTCAGGGGTGTAAGGCGGTCTCAAATGCTCACATCACATGTGCGGTGGACTACATCTATTGAATTTCATGCACGGAGCCCAGCGAATCAATTTCTGTTCCTACAATGTTAAACACTACGAACGAAGCCGACTCCTGATTGTCCAAGAGTCGGCTGTGTTTCATCCCACAACGGCGCAAAACGCCCTATTCCATCTATGCTAATCAAGCAAAATAAAACGCTGGGCACCAAAATTAGGGCCCTCACTCTTAAAGGTCGCACTAACACTAGGCTACTTCTATCTTACTGCATGGTCTCAATTACTCCTGCCATGCTCCTGTAACTTCACCGCATTGCATGTGCCCTGTAACTGACTGCCAATCAGTCCAGTGTGGAGTCTGCCTTTTGCAGTCAGCTGGGATAGGTGCCAGTTCCTCGCAACCCTGAGCGGCATAAACAGTATAGAAAATGGATGGATGAATTTCAATTGGGTCTGGTTATTTCTATTCTTCATGGTGGCAATTATCATTAGTCTGTGGTGGGAGGAATGATTATCTTTACAGTATATGACTTGTTTGTGCACTGTTCAGAACCATGTGCATGAGTGAACATAGCGTGGGCTTTGACTTTGCTGATTTGTTTTGTTTATTTATACGATATAAGATGGTTGCCCAGAGCAAGCAGTACTTGTGTCAAAGCACGCTTTAGTGCAGTACCAATACAAAGTAGCTTAGTAAAGCTGGTACAGCGTGTCCTCATTTTCCGATGGAGTTCCATTCTTGTGGAAGCAACATATGAATTTGTTTGTAAATTGGTATAGTCTTAGACTAATAGGGTTTGTGCCAAAAAATCGATTCTCATAAGAATCACGATTATTTTTAACTTAATTTTATGAATTATTATGAAATTAGTGTATCAATGACTAAATGATGCAGCCATTTTATCTCTTAATTTATTTTTTTCACCCCACTTTTATGTTAACAAGAGTATGAAAACTTAAAATATTGTACATTTTATTGTACATTTAGAACAGATTAAGTTCTAAATAGTGTTCTAAATATCGACACTGCGGAGTACACGCCAACACAAGAATGATATACTTTTGATTACATCCATTTTAAAAACATCTGGACCTAATAAGCAAGGCATACAGCACCTGTTACTGTTTTTTTCTTTTTTAGCAGTTTGAAGCATCCCCTGAGGCATGAAGGACAAACACAGACTCCTCTGCGGCTCAGGCATTTGTGTATGGAGGGAAAATAGAGCATCCTTCACCTGTTGCAAAGTCTGTGATTCACTGAATGCTCCACATCCCTCAGCTATTTCATGTTAAGGAATCAAGAATGCTGGAAAAAGGGGAACCAAATACAATGGTACCCTAAAGCAAGAATTTTAATAAAAACTCAAATTGCAGCTATAACTTAACATGCTGTATAAACATACAGTGGATATAAAAAGTTTACACACCCTTGTTCAAATGTCAAGATTTTTGGGGATGCAAAAAAAAGGGACCTAGATAAATCACTTTAAAAATTTTACCACCATTAATGTGGCCTGTAACGTGTATAACTGAAAAAATAAACACACTTTGTTACAACACCTTTTGCTTATATTACAGCACCCCAGTTTTTTTTTTACAGTCTATTAGTGTGGCACATTAAGATGTGGCAATATTTGCCCCTTTCTTTGCAAAAACGCTTCAAATCTGTCAGAATGTGGGCGCTTCTGTGCACAACCCTTTTCAGATCACTCCACAGATGTTTGATAGAACTGTACATTATTCCGTCTAACAAAGCATGATGCAACCACCGCCATGCTTCATTGTAGGTATGTACAGTAATCTGTTAGTAATTACACACTTTTAGAATTATTGCCAAAAGGTTCATGTTTTGTTTTTTTATTTTTTTTTTAAATCAGGCCAAAATACATGTTGTGCCTTTTCATCAGTTTTTCAGGGACGTCCAGTTTTTGGTAATGTCACTGTTGTGCCATCATTTTTCCACTTGCTGGTGACTGTCTTCACTACTTTCCGTGGTACCTTTTATGCCTGGGAAAGTCTTTTGTTAATTTTTCCTGACTGATAACTTTGAACCGTTTTAATGGACCATGGCTTATAAGATGTGACTACAAAAATGACAGGAAAAAACTACTAGAACATCTGAACTTTATTTGAGGTTAATCAGAGGCAATTTGAATGCTGGCACGCGTGTGCTGAGCTCACACTCATTTAAAATGAGTTTTATTGGCTGATTCTGAATACAGGAGGGTGTGCATGCACATTTGTGAAAACCAGGGCTGTCAGTTTAACGTGTTGATTAATTAACTAATTTGCTCCCAAAAATGTATAAATACGTTCTATTTTAAATATTACCATTTTTTTCCCATGTAAGTTAAACAGGTTATAGGTCACATTAATATGAGGTCAAATTTTTACTAACTTTAAAAAACTCGCAAATTTGCCACTTTACAAAGTGGCATATTTGCAAGTTTTTTTCTCGGAATATTGCCCCCGCCCTCTAAAAAAAATATATATATATATTTATACGTGGCCCTAATACACCGTTGTAGAAAACACATCCCAGTCTCTCTTTTTTTTAACCTCCCCTCTATGAAAGACCAGTTTTTTCCCCCCCATGGAAGTTAAACAGGTTAGAGATCACATTAATACTGGGTCAAATGTTTGTAATGACTTAGCATGGTCTCTTTATTCACATCATAATAACCTGTAATTGGAAAAGTGGTCTGCAGACTTTTTACACCTCCTGAATGTATTGCCCCATGCTTGACATATTTGCAATTGCTCTGCGCTCGTAATGAATTTCAATTTTAACAGGAATTATAAATGACCTCTTACCTGGGTAGAAATCTTTGGATTTCGACAGTTTAATGGTGGCACCCGTCTCTTTCTGTAGTTGTACAATGGTCTGGCCGCCCTTGCCAATTATAGAGCCGGCTGCATAGCTGGGAATCAGCACCTTCAAGAAGTATTCACCCTCCTCTGTGAGAGAGAACCAGAATGTAAAAAAGGGTCACCTCTCATAAAGTTGCCATGCAAGATTATCATTTACACCAAAGGTGTCAAAGTCAGTAGTTCAGAGGCCATGTGCGGCCTAATTTGATGTCAAGAGGGCCAGACCAGTAAAATCATAGGCTAATTGGTAATACCATTAAGTTGTTATTTTTCCTAATAAGCACATTAGGAAAATCTACATAATTACTGAGCTATCCTTTTACAAAAGATAAAGACTGAGCTCAGATTTATTTAAAAATAAATGTAAATTGTGTATATTATAACAGATTACATTGATTGTCTGTCAAAGAACAAAACTAAAAGTTACAAGAATTTGGAACTGAAAAAATATAGTATTATAAATAATTTAGAATTAATTAAAAAAATTTCATTCAAGTTATTTTCCCTCCATTTCATACATGTTAATAATTAATTATGGAAACTTCAATTGACTCCTGACCCACACACACAAGCTAAAGTGAGATCTATTTTAATTGCAGAAAAAATAAAGTGATCACCAGCTCTAAAAATGTATCGTCACCATCTTACCACCATAATTGCCCATGTTATTTTTTTGCAAAAAAACTTTGTTTCCCCCCCTTAAATCATCTCCTCATGATGCAAATAGTTCGATTTTTTTGTGTTTCCTGAAAAAAATGGAAGAAGGTGTCGGTATTAACTTTAACACCATAATAGACATGCAAGGAAAATACATATACCGGTACATACATATATATGGCATTTCATGAACAAAAGTATTCAATCATTAAACCAAATATTCCATTTTACATTTTTAAACTATAAATTTAATTAATAAATGTTCCCTGTGATCAAAACGAGTGTTGCAAGATGATGTGAATGCTGCTAAAACCGGCCTGTACAACCGCAGTACCTTTCTTGGACTGTAACATCTGACTAGACATTGTAATGATGACAAGGAGGTCGTTGATCAACAATCTATTTAATACAGATGGACCACTATCGGCTGTGATCACGCCAAAATAACAGGAACACACACACACAAAGGCTCTCTCTTCATTACCTCACTTGGCCTCTGAGCCTCTACTCATTCATAGCCTCACAGATAGTCGGAAATTTGGGAACTTTTAACACAAAACATTATGGGTGGGAATCTTTGTCTCACGATTCGATTCAATTCCGATTTTTGTGTTTGTGATTTGATCGATTGATGATCCAAAATTATTTGACTTACAATTATTTCTGCCTCAATTTATAGATGTGCAAATAATCATCATGATCTGCTCCAGTCTGACTCACTAATACTAATTAGCGTGCTACTTGCGGCACTTTTATCACTCAAAAGAATGGCTATTCGTACAAAACGCTTCAGGAATATATACAGAGAAGCATCTCAACATTACTCACCAGCATGTGCTCTTCCTACGCTGCAAAAAAAACTACTTTTATTGGCATAACTTGATCGTGACTTTTTCCTTCTACTCTCTAATGTGGCTACTTAACGTAAGTGTAAGAACAACACTGCTCCTATGTGGCCAAATCGTGTACAACATTAAAGGCACATTCAAACAAGGGCAAGACAGTATAAAATAATTTAAATAAAATTGATTTTGGGACATTTAAACTTGATTCTGAATCATACTAAAATGAGAATCCCAATTCATATGAGAATAGATTTTTTTGGGCATGCCCCTACAAAACATTATTACAGGGTCGCCACAGTATTTCTTTTCGCCTTTGAATCCATCCTGCTCGCCGGGTTGGCCCTCTAGTGGGCCAGATTTTGGCCCACGGGCCTTATGTTTGATGCAATGATATATGCCAGTCTTGTCTCTTTTTTCTCTTATTCTTCTCCTAACCAACACATTCACTGTCATACAACAATTGGCAGACATACAGTACAGTACGTTCTGTAGCATCAGTACCTCGTTTATTAACATTTAAATCAGTCTCGTGATGTGTTCTGTTTCCTGTCCTAGATATTTTTAGGAGAAATGATGACCTTCTTTCCGGATTGCAGAGGCCTAAATTAAGCTGTTTTCAATGGATTTTGAGCAGCCTATGTCCAAATGCAAAGCCATACCAGTGTCACTCCCCATTATTTGTAAAGCAAGGATACAGACATTTTCAGCGCAATCTGTGAATGCAGCAACATACTTATCTGTCAAAATAAACAGACATAAGAGGAATGCATCGCAGCCAAGTGCACAAATAAGTTTAGATTATTTCAATTTTGAAAGGGGCTTAGTTTGAAGACTGCCAAATGCATTTCTCCCTTTTAGATGGTAAAGTACTCCCATAATAGTAAGTAAATGACTACAACACATTTGCTGCCAATAAAATCCTGACTATAATGAGTACCCGTATGCTAAATTTGTATTGACCTTGAATGTAAATAAAGCCGGAATGTTGCAATACTATGGCAACGATTTTGTGTGAGTCCTCAAGGAATTAAAATGCGATATTGATGATGTCATACAAAACATTGGATACTGCTTGGGTCCTCCTGTTATGGAGCCTTGTTACAAATGTTCCCCCTGCATCCCGATTCCGATGCAGTGACGTCATGTTCAATCTTTTTCAGCTGCCTCAAGGGTGACGCCACTTGAGTCGGCAGAGATGTAAAGAAACACTGGACATGATATTCTGTCTTATATTTTTTTACTTAATACACTTTTATTTATTTCCTTCCAAGGAATCGGACATAAGAGGGGATCATTTGTGGCAGGAGAATGCCGAATGTATTCAGGTAGATCCCTATGAACAAAAATCAACCTGTTGCCTCATTATTGAACACATTTTAGTAAGGTGGAGAACATGGGCAGGCATTGTAATGTAAAGAAAGTGCACAGCCTAAACGTTAGCCACTCTCCTCTTTACATTAATATGCCCCTCGTGTTCCATTCAGACACAGATTTGTTTAGAGTGCACCACCCATAATGAAAGCAAATAGAGAGACAAATATGTGACAGTTAATAGAATTATGGCAACAGCAAATTTCCAATACAATGAAAAACCTTGTCAACTGACCAGGTACTCTCGATTTACTGTTTCCAAGATCAACGCCAGAGAGAAAATGTAAGCAGTACCAATATATGTATTTTTCCGCAAAGGCCATTGCCTTTTCGTTTTCACGATTTGCTCATACGTCGCAATCTGCACAGCCAATAACAATAAAATGACCTTGGTGAAAAAAGAAAGATCATGCCTGATCGACAAGTATTTGAACCCGCGATTACTAACGCAGAATTGACATCTAACGTCAGCACACCAATAATTTGAATAGAACAACGCTGGTTGCAGAATCCAAACGTTGAAAAGACCTGTTGTTGACAGACAAGCCCAAACCCACTGCGTAACTTTGGCTTATCATCAAGTCAACCCGGGAGGGAGCGAGGAAACCATTACGGTTCTCTCTGTCACCCTTGCAGTCATGTTTGCAGTCATTAGTCAATAATTAATTCCAACCTAGTATCTGAGATCACAGTAACAGGTTTTAATGGCATCATGTGGTAGAGTAAACACGACAATCTGTTGCTGCAATCCGCCAGGGAAGTCGAACCGTGGGGCACGTTGGGATGCCGAGCCAGTGGGGTGCTAGTTCAAACCCCGTCGTACAATACTGGGAGGAGATGCTGTGCCAAATATATTTAGTTAAGTCATCCAAGGGGTGTGGGTCAGGGGAAGATGTACAGGCGCCTCCTCACAACCATTTCTACATTTCAATACAATGACCCATAAGGGGCATAATTAGGCGGTGAAGTGAGCAGAACTGAACGTCTTTAAGATGGATCAATTCAACAAGTCATAGAAAAAGAGTTTAGCGGCTTACCCATTCTGAGATCTGCTGCTTCTCAAGTCCTGTGTCAGATCGCCATCAATGCCGGGGTACAATCTCTAAAGGGATTCTTAACATTAGCCTCGGCATAGGTGCGAGCGTAGTGTTAAGGAATGCGGCCAGTGAACCTTTTTCACCGGGGTCTGTTTCAAAAAAAGATTTCACCGCAGCGTCCGACCCATGCCTGCAGCTGGCCACAGCCTCAATTGTCTGCGAAAATGCTAATGCAGACTCTCAGTGTTTTCAGTGAAAGGCGGCACGCATTGTTCGAGCCTGCATCGGTGTGAAGGAGGAGGGGGGGTCTTCCCTGCCGCATCACCCTTTTCACTGCTCTCATCCATATTCATCGAGTGGCCTGTCCATCTGCGGCAGCGCGCCGGAATGACACTTCACTCGGCCAATGGCTGGCCTCCTCTTGCCGCCGCGTCATGTCCCCGCCCCCCAAAGCTCGTCCCAAAAAATTGAAATTTCTTCCCATACTCCGCCTCTTTTGACGCAGCACTATAAAGTATGGCAGTCCCTTCACTCACTTTTTTTGTGGAAACGGACAAGGTGAAGCAGTGAGTCGGAGCGCTTTCGGCCATGAACGGGGAAGCGTGTGGCGTGACCTTCAACGGTGACTGAAGCCATGTATTGATAAGATAGATGATGAGGAGGAGTGATCGGAGACAGCGTGCCATACGCCACCCACTCGCCTTTCCCCCACCCCCAGTCCCTTAGACCGCCATGTTTGAGAGGGCGGAGGGGCTCATCAACCATTGCAAATGGCAGTGCCGCAGAATGTTGGAGGGGGGTGATGAAGCCAATCACTACGCCTATAAATCCCACACCGAGCGGTATCTTAAGAGAGCGCACATAAAGACTGCAATGTGCGTGTGGACACAGCGGCTCAAGCGTCATTTAATAGAACATTCCAAAAAGGAGGTGCTCTTGCATCATCATCATCATCCGTGAATCGAGGGCCTAATATTGGTCTTGGAGAATTCCAGAATATTCGACCAGTGTCATATAGACACAGCTCCCTCGTAGACTCCATCTATCTCTCAATTTGCTCTGTCTTCCTTCCTATCCCTCTCTCTCGTTCTCTATTTCACCGCCACCTGGCAAATTCACAGTCCGCTCACGTCACATCGCTCTGCAAGGGCACCTGTGTCCTTCCCACCCAAATATTACAAGAAAAAAGAAGCACATCTCACATTCCTGTGCCAACCCCTCTATTAGCAACAATAGATGATCACTTCTAATCCAAAAACGAAGCATTTTTGTATATTTGTACACACTTGCCAAGCAACACTTTGGTCACGAGAAACGAATGAAATCTGTGCGTTTTGAGAAGAGGAGAGCAATGCTGATAAAAGAAGACTGCTCAGCCTCATTCTAAAGCACAACCAGGGGGGCTCAGCTGTAAGAGCAAGGGCTCTCTTTTCTTTGTTACAACTGACAGTCATGTTAATGATCAGTTGGCTACAAGGAACATGATCAATATCAAATGCAGACAAGAAGTTGGTGATTATAGTGGCGGCTCAGAACCACCATGCAGTCTGTCATATTGCGACCCTATCTTTATGCAGTAACACAAATTAACATTGGAGTGATTTAATCAAATAGTGGATCATTTGTAATGTTTCATGCATCTTCCACGTGACAGTCAGCAAGATAAGAAAGAAAATGAAGGTATGGATGGAGTTATGAAAATACTCAAGAAGCAAGCCCTTCATAGTGAAAACATATTTTTATTATTCACTCACCTACTTCTTGTGTTATTTATTAATACTTTTATTTACTTACTGACATATATTTATTAATTTAATTTTGTTCTACCTGTCTTTACTGCATGACTGATTTTTAATCCATGTACTGCACTTTGTATACAGCGATGATGCTTTAAAGTACTTTATAAATAAAGTTGGGTTGACAATATGAGACGTGGTGACGTGAGAACCACAGTAGCGATTTTGCCGGCCTGACCGAATCTGCACATTTGAGTTGGAGCTTGAGCCTGGTTTGTTAAAATGTGATCAGCACAGAAAGGGCGTCAGGCTGTCAGTATCAAAGTAAGCAGTCATTTACAGCTTTCTAAAGGAATCAAATGGCCCTCGTACTTGCGTAGCATTAGCATTAGAGGTGTTTGGAGCTGCCGCTTAATGCTGGCAACAGGGGCCGTATAATACAATGTCACCGCAATTAAGTAGATTTTATTGGATTTTTTTTGCATCCTTAACTACCGTTTGAACTTGGTTTCAAGACGACGGTACGTTGCTGTGACGACGAGTCAAGTCAGCCATTACGCCATGGCGCGCTGCCGGTAACAACTTCAAAATAATAGCGTATCAACGCATTAATGGCCATGTATTATTGGTAGAGTAATGTTCATTTTGAAGTTAGCCTCACCACGTGTTACCGTTATGAACAAGTGTTGCTGCGACTGTCTTCCGAACAGTGTACACTAAGTGAATCCCGGAGGCATAAAATTTCACGTAAAAAAGGAAGAAAAAAAAACATCTCGTACTGTGCTGGGACAAGACATCTCGTGGCGTTCTAATCTCGCAAGATTTCGTGATACAAGATCTCGTCCCAAGCCTACGACCCATGAAATATTACACTATTAACCATTTGCACCGACGTCACGTGATCATGTGACTGCCCTATGACGGACGGCGGAGGGAAATTATTGTTGAATGGAAGTGGACGTGACCCGGAGCGACTTAGTGACTTAACGACTGTTATTTTACAAATTAAAAGTTATTATTGCCCATAGAGCCATGGAATCTATTACTTCAACCGAAGGTCGCCTGTCAGTCGAAGTTGCACATTCAGTCGGGACTCATAGAGCGCAATAGTTAATAGTTTGAAAACAGCCCTTACCTTCTGTTGCATACTGTTTTTACCAAGTTAATCAAATCGCCGACTTTGTCGGAATTCACAGCGCACGACCTATATCAGTCTCTTCTCCTTACACCGGGGCTGATTTAAAAGCTTGTCGCTGGCTGAGTCTCTGGGACGAGATGCTACGCTCACACCAGGGGACAATATACCTCATAATGCAAAGGTAAAACTTGTTTTTCATGCTAACTGACTGATTTTTACACAGTACGTTCTATATTGAAACGCTGTGATGATGTTATGTTAATATGTTTACTAGCATGGAACAAATGACTATGGCAAGCTATGGAGTAATTTCATGAATATGACTACGGCTCCAGAGTGAAAAACTCCAAGCACAAAAGACGAAATCCCCCATTATTAAACAGTCAAATGCACTTAATAGTTTTGAAGAAGGTGCATTTTAAAACTAAGCTGTGTGTTCGTGCAGTTGGAGTGGACGCTAACTGTCTGGCTCGTTAATGAGATTTGAAACACCCAATTCGACACCTCTGTTACAATCTTTGTTAGAGTGTACGTTTACTATTAAAATGTATGAACATTTATCTACTAATTACAACATTTATCTACTAACCTCGCAAAAAATGATGGCTGCAAATCCGTGAATACTTTGTGGGCCGCCAGTCCTTTCTGTTGTTTGCTGCTATCCATCGACGTCGTTTGACTTCATTAGTAGGTAGCAACATTTGGTTTACTCCTTTGTCTGTCTGTACAACCGACTGCACAGCAAGATATTACTATTTTATAAGATAATCGATTAGATAAAGGACTTTACGCTGTACGAGATTCAATGGTTACAATACAGGCAAGTGGTTCTTTTGCCGTCCAGCGTCCCTGAGGGGGCGTTCCCATGAGGGCTGATACGTCATGTGCAAAAGGTCAATATGATGATTATTGTAAATATAATCATGACGAAAACATTGGGGGGTATGGTTGAAGTTAAAAAAAAATAAAAAATAAACTAAGTAAAGCAACCAAACTGTTCTTCATGAACAGTCAGGAAAGTTAATCTATCTATAATGTAGGGATAGACTGATACACTGATTACCAGGTATCGATATCGGGCAACACCAGGCCTTATTTCAAGGTGTCAATACTCGCATATTGGTTGCCCTTTTGTGGCCGTTTTACGATCAGGAACTAGAAGTTACTAATTAGAAGAATAGAAAGTTGCCATTCATCTCATGCACTTTTCAGGAAAAATGCTATATTGGGATGGATAAGTCTTTCCTTAAAAGTTGTATCTTGTTTTGGGGGGGGGGGGGGGGAACTGTATGTATCAAAAGTACTAATGGTATCGGTAGCATGTATTGGTGACTAATCAAGAGTTGAGTACTCGGTCTAAAAAAAAGTGGCATTGAACATCCCTAATATTCATGTAAGGTAATCACAATTTATGTGAATTGCATGCACATTTTAGAACATGTTAAATAGACAATGTTCAAGTTAAAGGGTACATTACATAACAAAGTATCTAACTTGGTAAATGGTGTTATGTTTGGAAAGAAGATCGTTAGTGATGAGTGCCAACTGTAATAAGATTCTTTTTACAGTGAGGTAACTGACCTCAATTGTCTTTTGTGCTTTTCATTAGTGATGGGGAAAATAACGGATTAATCAGCTGGTAAAGAATTATTTCAATTGATTGATGACAATTGTTTACTAAGACAAAATGGAGTGCCCTTCGTGGCTGTAATGACATCATCACCTGTGGGCAGCTGAGCTACATCCACGCAGACCTCCACTTTAGCAACTGGCACGGAAATAGGAGTTCAGAACATTGAAAGGGCAAATAGCATTCCATTAAAATAACTTTTGAAAGTAAACAATTTGGAAATGACAATAAGCTTTGTGCATGAGCAATGTTTCTGATGGAAGATTATTATTATTATTAATATTATTATTAATATTATTATGGCAGCACTGGATGGATGACTGGTTAGCACGTCCGCCTCCCAGTGCAGAGAACGTGAGATCGAGTCCGGGCTTCTGCCTTCCTGGGTGGAGTTTACATGTTGTCCCCGTGCTTGCGTGGGTTTTCTCCAGGTACTCCGGTTGCGTGGCAGGTAAATTATGCACTCCGAATTGTTCATAGATGTGATTAAGAGTGTGGATGGTTGTTCGTCTCTGTGTGCCCTGCGATTGGCTAGCAACTAGTTCAGGGTTAACCCCACCTACTGCCCAAAGCCAGCTGGGATAGGCTCCAGCGCCCCCCACGATCCTTGTGAGGACAAGCGGTTAAGAAAATGCATTATTATTAATTATTATATGCAGTGGATGCTCTGTTTACAGTGAACTTTTAGCCAGATGTCGGACTTAACAGACTCACAACGCTACTATAACTGTCAACCCTATTCTACTGACTTATGATTTCACATTTAACATAATTCATATTTGTCAAGGGGGCTAAAGCAAGAAAAAGATTTATCTTTTTTTCTCGGCGCAAGATCTTGAGGATTTTTTTGTATCGCACGGCAAACCACAACTGAACAGCGAAACAGATGGTTAGGTGGAGTGAATACTTCAAATTTTCATCTCCTTCGCTTTTTTTTTTTTTTAAAGACTTTGCATAATATTACGTCTGCTCTGAATGGACCCATAAGTATTAGGCGAGGAGGGGGGCTGGATTGATATTCAAAAACGACCTGCCATAAAGAGGCCACTGTGTCAAGGCGTGTTGAAGTAACAACCGCAAGACACACGCACACACAAACACGCGCACACACGCACACAAACCAAACTGCCCCCACTCCCCAAAAGCGCCAAGTGCACAGGTGCAGCATAGCGGGGGTTTGAAGACACGGCTCGAATCTGCATTCAAGCTATACGCGGGGTTGTTTTCTAAGCAGCGGCCGTGTTCCACAAGTGACTGCAAACGCGTTGGCGCCGATAGGTATGACGGAAGAATCGCGACGGAAGGAGCTGCTTGTGAACATCTCCTTCTTAATCTTACCTCCGATGTTGGTGCGCTTGGTACAGCCAGCCTCCTCCGCCGGAGTTTCCAGCGGCCGCTTACGGGAGTCCGCGTTGTCCGCGTCCATGTGGCTCTGCTGCAGGTTATGGAGGTTAGCTGCTGAGTATATGCCGTTGTGGTCCATTGCTGCTTCGCCACCACCGGCCATCATCTTTCCCTCCCCCGGAGCTGGAGATAAATTTGTGCTAGTCCCTTACTCACACATACACACGCGCGCGCGCGCACACACACTCACTACCAGCAGCACATGATGACGCGCGCCGCCAAATGAACAAGTTTTGGGACTCGGGGGGTCTTCACTTACTGCTGTCCCTTGCTGAGCTAAATATAAATCGTATTGAGTGAAAGGCGCTCTCCGATAGCACTACTATCCTATCCTCATTCACTCCTCATTGTTGGTGCGCACCCCCCTCCCATCCCCAAAACAAATACAATAAACAATATATTTAAAATCGGCGACAGTTTACTGAGACGCTTTGGAATTAAGCTCTGGGGAGAAAATATTTGTATCTTAATTTTACGCCATTTTTCTACCAGGTCCTCGAGTGTGAGAAGTGCAGCTGTTGTTATTGTTGTAAGAGAGCGTAAGAGGGAAATGTAGTTGGAGAGCTCAGGAAAGAGCCATAGTGCTACCGACCGGCCAAATTAGTCACGACCACACCACACAAATATTGGAGTACAATTTCATGTAATTGTAAGTCCCCTAAGTGCAATTTGATGTTTTATTTTTTGTTTTAAATAATTCTGTTGAACGTTTGCATTGGCTAATAATATTCATAATTTTTTTTGTTTATTATTACTTTTGTTAGATCGAAGTTATTTCTGTGACCACTTTGGGTTTTATTTCATCAGCAAAGGGTAGCAACAATTTTGGCCATGATTCTGGACAAAAATTATGGGCATTGATGGCGCACAACCTTTTGAGGCAATCCAGTCCCAGAATATAACAAATCCTCCTCCATGTTTCACATTAGCCCTATAATACCAAACGTATCATATGACGTGACGTTCTGAGCCCTCTATTTTATATAGTATAATATTTTTTCAATGATGGTACAGCCATTTTTTGGGCGATTGATGATTGACGGGAAACTCTGAAAAATTGATGAAGCATCGACGGAAGGGGTTTATCTTCATCCATCAATGTAATTGTCCATCCTGGACGCTCATTTACTGAGCAATTGACGAATGGCGGGATGAAGGTTTGGCTTAAAATATTGACGGGGTGACATTGACGGAAGGGTGTCCCGACTGTTGACGATTGCCAAATGACAGACGCTCAAAATTCATTGATGTGCCCACCTCTGATGAATCCACATGCAACGGAACAGATAGTGTTCCACAGGGTACAATTCTGGGGCCTCTGCTTTTTATTGGTATTATATCTGTGACCACGTCCAGGGAGGTTGGAACATCAAGTTGCTTGGAGATGGAGCCTTTACCTTTAACCGACTTGGTTTTAATTTTCTTTCTAATCTCCTAAAACAACTGTCTGGTCCAAGTTTTGATGCGGTACACATTCATGACACCACTGACTATTTATGACCATTAAAATATACAGACTGAAGAAACCTGTGATGCTAATTAGAGGACACATGGTTGAACATGTCTCTGTGGTCAATGATTTTCAACCTTTTCTAAAAGTACCATCATTTTTGGCCAGACTTGTTTCACCAGTTGTTTTTTGTTTTTTAATAATTCTGTTAAAACAACTAAAAAGCAAGGTTTGGTTTTTAGTTGTTTTAACATTGGTTTATTTTCAATAAATGTGAATTTATTGTTTGTTATTTTTGTAACCAGCTGTGAGTTATTCTTTCATTAAAAGAGTGGTACCCACAACTTTGTCCTTGTGTAAATGTTTCTATTCACTCACTCACTCCATCTGTGGTTGTTTTATTTATTTATTTATTTATGTATGTATGTATTTATTTTAATGTAAAACAAGCAGGTACAGTATACCTGGATTGTAATGTTGTTTGTATTGTTAAAGTTATAGCAGTTTCTCTCAAAAAAAATTAGTGTAACTTTTTAAGAATTTTATTTAGGCTAATGGCACAGCAGAAGTATTTGCAAGACACAAAAATATAAAACATTTGATGTGATGCCCTAAGGAAACTAATCAGACAGTATTAAGTTACCATTTACAATTGCTTAAACCAATTTTCCTCAGCCATGAACCAAATATTTTGATTTGAGAGACAACAGTTATACTACTGTATAGGCATCCCACCATTTGCAGTGTTGAGCTATAAAAACAAAGTACAGAAGCTTTCTGGCTTGTCAATACGCATTTCCGCAAATCCCGGTCTCGCTTTTGTATGATTTGCTTACCAAGAAAATGAATGAAAATTAAGAATTATATTTAGAATTATATTGTTCCCACAGGTATTTCATGTTAATTTATAATAATTAACTTTAAGTTAATGTTTATGTTTCAGAGAGCGGCCGTCTTGTGCTATTGTTTAATACTTGAGGAAAAGGAGAACAATTTGGTATTCTATTAATTGTAACTACTGACCCCGACCAGCAGAGGGCAGCGTTCACTGTTTTGTGTGCATGGACTAGGGGGAGCTTCGCATTCTAAAGCGAAGGAGAGTCACACGCACTGTGGAGACAGCCGGGTACCATTAACCATGAACCATTAAATGAATTATATTTTGTGTTTTTCAGACACTCAAAATAAAAAAAACACAACAATTACAGGGATTACGTCAGCGAATATGTGCAAGGTACAATGGAATGTGAAGACTGTCAAGGCATTCTGGTGAGAAATGTAATGCCTAGTGTCAGAAAGCTTGATCTCAGTCACAAGTCATGGGTCTTCCAACAGGTTAATGACCTGACACACAACCAAAAACACCCAAATGATTTGGGCAACACACCCTTCAAAACTAAGACAACTGAAGCAGTTTGGGCCAAAATACCTATTCACAAGTGCACAAGCAAGTCTCTATGACACTAACACAAACCGTTTAATTGCAGTGATTGTCTCGAAAAGGTTGCGCAACAAAATATGAAAAGTCATGAGTACCATCATTTTTGTCTAGGCCATTTTCATGAGTTGTATATATATAAACAAATCTGTTGAGTGACAACTCAAAAATAATGGCTAAGTTTGATTGTTTAAATTTAAATACATTTTATTGGGTTTTATTTATTGTTACTTTTGTAAGTTTCAATAAATATCAGTTGAGGGGTTTTCTTTCATTAAAAGAGAGGCAACAATAATTTGTGTCATGTCCAGGTAGCATGGAGAAACAATGCAAGAAAGACAAGATAATCATTGCAGTCCGTGAGTACTCAGAGCTACACAACGCGCTTCCAATACTGGGACTGAGCAGTCTTGGAGAATGGTGAGTGAGAATGTTGGCCCATTTTATTAGTGTATTTCGCTGTCGGGCCAAAACCTCATACGTCAATTTTTTTTGCT
Source organism: Vanacampus margaritifer (assembly GCF_051991255.1). Classification (NCBI taxonomy): domain Eukaryota; kingdom Metazoa; phylum Chordata; class Actinopteri; order Syngnathiformes; family Syngnathidae; genus Vanacampus; species Vanacampus margaritifer. Next base: position 17,732,497 of record NC_135447.1, on the reverse strand, counting down.
TGTGGCTACCTGGTTGGACAAGCAATATTTATACTGTAACGAACTTGGTGTGTTATGTGTTCCGGTGTTGCCCATTTCTGTTTAGCGGTCTTATGTCCGAGTGTTTCTAAACGCAACACATGTCTCGCTATGGACGTTACGTTCGGGTTGGATGCGTGTGTTTCTTGCTCGCCGCTCGTGATTTGTTTTCTGTTACGGCTTCGGCCAACAGTAGCAGCTTACTCAAGATAAATAAAAGGGTGAGATACCAAATAATGTTTGCTGGTGGCATTCTTGCAAGATGTCACAATACTTTTTTGTAGGATAAAGTGTGTGTGTGTGTGTGGGGGGGGGTACCCCTATGGATTAACAGAGTAAGGCTCAAACCAAAATTGGAATCCAGAAGGAAACCTGACTGCACAGAATTTTAAAAACATAGCCTACTGTAAAAACATAATTAAAATGAATGGACAGAATAAAACAGCTTTTGTATCACAACTGTATATGCTTAAATTCAATGGACAGTGACTCTGGTGTGTGCTCACTCGTGTCACGTTTGTGCTTGTAATGCAATGCAATGCAATGCAATGCAAAAAAAAAAAAAAGCCAAGTAACTCGATTAACTCGTAGTTACCATTGTAGCATACTGTAGGTTCGTGATTACTTTTCATTTGCCAAATAAACTGTGACTTGTTCTGACAACAAAAACAATCACTAGAAGGCCCATGAAAAGGCTATAAAACATGTAGAGGTAGAGTAAATGTCTGGTCTCAACGCTTTTACATCCCATTGAACAAATATACAGCTTGTACACCTTGCACCTTGGAGTCCATTTGCTGGCCATCACATGCACTTACACAATCTTGTACAGTCTTCTCCAAACTTTACCGAGATATTTTTCAATAGAAATTGCTCTCAGCACTGGGTCAAACAAAAATGTTTAAAAAACGTATGAACACTGAAATAATGATCTTTTCTCACGTCCCTAATTATGTTTAATATTTATGATAGCCAGAATGTTGGATCTGACCGATTTGCTGCTTCACTAAAAATCTATTTTCTGTGAGCTGGACAAAGCACATGCACATTAAAAGTCATGTTTGAATCAAAACATTTTGGGGGGTCAGATTATTATTATTATATACATTTGTAAGCACATAATTAAATGGCAAACATATTGATACATCTTTTGTAAAATTGTGACGGTTTAACACCAAAACACAGTTTGTTAATTTGAAGACGTATGTAGTGTGAAGTCCTCCTTGGGTATATCCTTTTCATGGGTATGTTGACCGTCGGTTGACTTTAGTTTGATAGACAGGGCTGCCACCCTCCTGGCAAGACGCTCCAGGACCAGATCAGCAGTGCTGGTCAGACTATGCTACAATGAAACAGAGAACACACAGTTCCATCCCGAGTTACGTGACCATCATCTGTTTTCCAAGAAATATATTTGGAAGGTGTGTTCAATGTAAGGTGGCCTTGCTAACTAGTCTGTTGGAGCTGGCTCCCTGCCACATTCCAAAAACATGCACATTAGGTTTAAGACTTTAAATTGCCCGTATGTGTGAATGGGATTTGTTGTCTAAATGTGCGCTGCGATTGTCTGGAGAGCTTATTGCTATTTGCCAATTGCCATACAGTGTCTGTCCTGGTTGCTCAGTGCAATATAGCACTATAGGTCTCCAATGAATTTACAATAAGGCCACTCTTCTTCTTTTTTAAATGTACACATAGCTCCAGCATACCCAACCCTTTACAACAGATTGTTGTCAACAATTTTGTGAATGCATGTCCCTCGCATTTAAGGCAATGTAAGAAAATTAGCCATTTGGTCTGTTGTTTGATGACTAAAAAAAGTTGAACCATATACTTAATATATTACACTGATATAAACATTGACAAGACGAATGTGTTCAAGTAAATTTAAGACTCACATTCTATTTACTGCGACCAGACCATGTGTTTATATAACAATTCCAATTAGTGAATATTATGGTATTTTAAAATTGTGAGTTAAAATGTGACTTAAAATTTTGCCTGTACAGTTTCAAGTTGTTATGATGTTGACAATTTACAGAAAACATTAAATTCTTTATTAAGGAATAGACAGCATTTGGAGATTACACAGCTTTCTGGAACGGTCTGTCCCCAACTTTAGAAGCACCATATTGGATATTATTCTCCAGGTAACCATTTAGGGCAGCAATACACTTTTGCACTTTCGTGCTGCGTCGGTGAGAAATTCAACGACACAGAACGAACACTGGCATCGCTGTGGCTTTTATTACAATCATAAATCTCTTGAGTGGTTTGTGCCACGTACGTACCTGTAAGATATGCAGTCCCTTCAGCGTGAGGACAGCCAGCTCTCTCAAACCGTCCCCCGTCAGGTCTAAGTAGATGATTGACAGCAAAGGACTCTTGAAGCTTCGTCGCCACAACAACTCAAAGCGTTCTTCTTCTCCTGCTGCCCCATGATGGAATTTATAACAGAGAAGTTCCTACACAGGTGGATGGAAAACAGATTCATCTACCTTCTCTCAAACATCCATTTTTTACACTGTGTGACCGCATTTGGGTCAAAGGTGAGCTGAAGCTTATCCTAGTACTCTAGACCGGTCACCAGTCAATCGCACAATGCTACAGTACATTTTTTGACAAGAACACATGTGGAGACTTGTGTTAACTTTCTGAACCTGTCCATATGTTCCCAGCAGCACCTCCTTCTGCCCATCAAAATCCAGGTCGATAACCAGAGCACAAAGCACCGCATCCCACTGGTCACTGTCAGTGAGGCATAGCGACTGGGACAAGCCTCTCTCATGGACATTTCTGGGACACACAAAACGATGATGCATTTGGGAGGGGCCCTGGTGTACAGTGGTACTTTTTCATTCATGACCAAAACATGACAAATGAGATGAGATCATCACCTGTAGACAACTGCCATCTCTATTGTGCTAGTTACTAAAAGATTGTAGCCTTCCACTCCGAAACCTGAAAAGAAATAAAGACTTTTCAATATTAGTATCCATTTTAATGGTAGTGGACACATCTGTGTATCATTCGTTCTTTCCCCTTTAAACTGGCAATCAATGAGAAAAAGGGACTGATTAATTTGTTAATTTAAAAAAAGAGGCAGTGGCCATCTTGGTTTGCCAGATTTCATAAATTCCTATAGTGTTTGACACCATGAATGCAACACTTCTCCACGTTGCAGGACGTTGTTTTGAAGTATGGCACGCGACGCTAAAAATTGGCCGATGAGTCCCCTTCAATTATGGGCCAAAACAATCGGCCGATTGGGCCAAATGGCCGATTATTTTCCCCTTCTAATGTTATAATGGAAGAAAATAGAAATTTCCGATGCTGTGAAAATATCCTAAATGCACCATTTTGCTTGCGTAGCATTAGCAACTAGCAAGTGTGTAGCGTATGTTATTCTGGTTATTCCGTTGTCTCCCAAGCGTCCTTTAAGCAGTTAACTGTAAAACTAAACACACGACAATAAGAATAACATCCACTGTGTTTTTAAATACAAAACATGCTTTGTTTTTAAAACATCGCTAGCCTAGCACTAATAGCGGAGTGAGGATCCCAGTCAAATGCTAACCGGAAGTTTAGCATCAACTTTGGGAGTGTTTTTCCTTCAAATATCTACTCTATATACAGTGCAGCAGTTGCAAACAAGTAAGAATGGTTTTATTATTGACACATGAATTTATACCTTGTATACTTCACGTCACAAAGTTCCTCGTACATCTTTGTACAATGTTTGAATGAAGAATGAAAATAACATTGTTGTAGTGATTTACCCAAGTTTACTACATCAGTGAGTTGAAAACAATGCAAGTGGACAGACGCTAACAGCCTATCATTTGTATCAAATGTAATAAATGACGCAGAAATACAATAACACGTTCGTCCTTGATATAATATGGCTGAAGGATCATTTGATAAATCCAAGTTGTGTTTCCAAGTGATTGTGGTGGCTAAAAAGCTAACACATTACAGTGTCTATATTAATGATCGTTACCAAACTTACCGGTTGCGTAAATCTGACCAATTCAATATTACATTTAAATTCAGTATGTTCAATTTTTCTTTTTGTATTTTTGATTTGATTGCTCATTGAAATGGAAAGGACTAAAGACACAAAGAATGTGACAAATGTTTAAATTAGATACTTTTTTCTCCACTGGGCAGGTCCGACTCTGTTTGGCCGATGAGAGGGAAAAGCAGCACAATAGAGATTGGACTGTCGAACTCAACACGCCAGCTCTGCAGAACCTCTGTTCAAAACACAATGTATCAATTTACTAAAAACATGTGTACTCTTTAACTAACACAAATAGAATAATTGTTGGTTGGTTATGTACCCTGAGCATCCCCACAACAGTGTGTAAATTGCCTTTTGAGAATTTGCAGGCATTCAGAATTAGACAGTAAGAAAAACACCCAAAATTTTTTGGGATGCACCGAAATGAAACTTTTTGGACAACACCAAAAACCAAAAATGAGAAATGCATGGCCGAAAACCGAAACGCCGAAAAAAATGATACCCATTTTTTATTATCATTGCATTTATTATAAATAATTAAAATTATAGAATTCTTATAAAATGTTTAGGCCTATTTAGCACGGCCATTTTAACAAAGCACAATATAAATTGAAATGTGTCCACACCACAGACATCAGAGACATGTTGGCGAATGGTACATTAAACACCAAACGCGGGTTGAGCAACGGATAATTTTCTGGCGGTGCAATGGGCTCTTTGCGCAAATCCACTACTTCCCTGAACTCAGTACCACTCCTTAATTTTCTATTTTGATCTTCTATCATGATTGGACAAACTGATTAATCCAGGTGTGCCTGACCTCAGTAACCACGACGACAAATGTGCCAGACACAGCTGGCCACAAACACCAGTTTGTCCAATCATGAAAGACAGGAAATGAAGGAGTGGTATCGAGTTCGGGAAGTAGTGGATTTGTGCAAAGAGCCCATTGCAGTTTATAGTCAATGTACAGTACTTCGCACCAGCGGGCACGGATGCGTGCGGTGCGGATGACGCATTTGTAGGCTATTTGGAGCAGGACACGGCGCGGTACACTTAAAATCGGCACATTCACATATTCACCAACGTTTAAAAATAAATAAATTTCTTCGCAAACGGCTTTGGGAACGGACTGCAAAGTCACACACGGTGTCCTGTACAGTTCTGTGGTCACCCGGAGACAGTGGTGTTTAGTTGTTTAAAACTGTTGATAGCAATAGTGCTAACATTAGCTAAAGTATTTAGCACGGCCACCAGAATGCAAGTGAAAAAGTGGAAGCGCTCGAAGGGCTCTCATCAAAAAAAGAAAAGAAAAAGAAGGCGCTGCAGGAGAAAGAGTGGCTCACCTGTAGTGCAGTACTCTGCAGCGCTCTCTTTTTCAACATAGTTTACCAAGCGACCCTCTCCTTCGCCGGTGTGCACAATGAAGCTGCCGGTACTTAAACGCCAGCAAGCAGCAAGGCGGACACTCAACTCCCGTGTTTGGTGTTTAATTCAAGCTGACGCTTGCAGCTGTTTTTTTTTGTTGTTTTTTTTGCTTGCGTCACCACAACATCCTCTTACAGCCATACAGACGCTCCCCAACTTACGAACGAGTTACGTTCCGAGCGATCGTTCGTAAGGTGAATTTGTTCGTAAGTTGCTTCAGTGCTATATTTTGTATTATAATTTATGTTTAAAGAGAATACGTACAGTACTGTACTACGTATGTTAGAGAGAGAGAGAGAGACACACACACAGTATGTACATGTACATAATAAGATAAATAAAATGAAGTTTAACTTACTTTTGGAAGATGTACTCGATGCTTAAGGATTTGATGGAGGAGGAGGAAGAGGAGGATTTTATATCATGAGAGGTTCTTCGTCGTCGCTGGAATGGGCTTCAAAAATTACTTCCTCCTCCGTAACTTCAATGTAGGAAGAAGTTGAGGGTCCAGGAGAAGAAGATGAGGGTTGATGAGTATCTTCCTTGGAGGATTTACTAGAAACTGGCCGAAAGAAGCGATCTAACGACGATTGCACAGTTTTCTTCTTTTTTCATCATAAATGATGCGGTAGCACTGTATGGCATCATTCAATTTATTTGCAACCTATGTGCAACGTTCAATATTTGGGTCTTGCTGCTCGAAGAGTGCGATGGCTTTATCTATGAGCGACAGGCGTTTCTTCTTCTTCCTCCTCCTCGACACGTTGCTGAGCCTCCAATGCTGGGTGAGCTCTCACAGCGCCAAGCGTCGGTATTAGCGGCGGAAAGAAGCACTACAGTACTCGGAAAAAGGTGCGCAATACAAAATCTAACTTACAGCATCTCTTTCCGAACATTTTTTGACATGCGCGCAGACATGTTCGTATGTACCGTTGTTCGTAACTCGAATGTTCGTAAGTAGGGGAGCGTCTGTATTCTTGAATTAGAATTTTATTTCGGCCAAAAATGCACATTTTTGCCCGAAAATTTTTGGTGGCCAAATATTTGGTGCATCACTAGAAAAAATGTCTGATGCCAATGCTAATGTCTGGTGTGGTCCACCAATCCTAAACACTTAAATTGCTCATTCTGGGTATATTATCCCTCCGTATGATGTTAAGGCTGCCATTTTCAGGCAACTTCCCCATTACAATAGATTTGTATCAACAGCTCACAAATTCCCATCGCAGGGCTCGTTCTCTATGACCCTTTTCGGAAACAGTAGAGCTGATTCACATAGAAACCACCCCACTAAATATCTCAACCCAAATATTGTGAGTAGTTGAACCAGGCCAAATCAGAGACTGAATTTCATTTCTTGGTGTTGCGTCACCTGGCCCATGCTGTTTGACCAGAGCAAGTCCAACACAGCCGTTCCGGCAGCCAAATGCAGACAGTCTTCGGCCACCAGGTATGCACAACATGTCCATCCATAGCACACTTTGAGGAGGGAGGAGACACAACAGTCAAGAAAAAACTGAATGTGAACTTTGTTGTAAGGAAGAAACCAAAACCAAAAACTGCTGTTCTAGTTCAGTCTATTCTTTAACAAATTGCATCCTTGTTCTCATAAGATGTTTAGCCATTGGCCATGATGCATTTTAACTCATTCACTCCCAAAAACGTATAAAAACGTTCTATTTTAAATATTGCCATGGTCCCAAAAACATATTTATATGGCGTGTTTTTTTTTATGCTAGAGCATACAGAAGGCTTTTATGCAGCCTCTAATGTGAATAGGTTGCTTAAAACAATGGTAGTTATTACAAAAAACGGCCAGCAGGTGGCAGCAGAGTATAAGAGATCAGCCATGTTGCAACAAGCTCTTTTCCTCAGTGTTTTCAATAGGTTTGTGAATAATGATGAAACTTAGTATATTCTATTGATAATTGTTGCAAAACTAAACCATACGTGTGGACACACAGAAGCCCCCCCAAAAAAAGTTAGACTAACTTGCTGGGCAAGTTCTGTAGCTCTGGAAAGAGTCTCTCCACGGGCTGCTCTTCAAACTGGTGGAGTGAAGCATTCTGTTGAAAGCAAAAAAAAAGATAAATGTACATTAAAAAATTCTAATGGGACCAAACAATACTTCATAGAACATTTTATTGATGAATTAATGCTACAAATCAGCAAAGAAGAAATAAGTTGTGCTAATACACTTATCTAACCCGTTACGCCAAACATCTTGTCCAAATATGAGATCACTATCATTGAAAGAGCCCAAAACACACACACGCACACACACGCGCACAGACCTCCTTGTACAGGTGTATCCTCTGGTCATGACCACTCAGCAGAAACACCGTCTCTCTCCCTCCATCATCACTGTGAACTCTAATAAAGAGGATAAACAAATATATGAGTTATGGCAAAAAAATATCTGTAATAAGTAACGTAACTCATCACAATAGATGTGGCTCTAAAGTGCCTTGCTAGTATTATTTTATTAGCATTTTTTGAGAGAAAACAGTAATCTTCAAAACAATATATTGAAACTTACTCAGTGTGGTAGAGCTGGAAGGGCGTGAATTGCAACTCCAGATTTAGGCAACTTTCTGTCCAGACAGTCAGATTAACATAAATTTATGACGCATAATTTCATTTGGGAGGGAGATTGAGTTTAAGTGGGCACAGGATGACTCACGTGCAATTGACTCTAGGTTGAACTCTGAGCCAGGCTCATAGTCGCAGTAGATATTCAGGAAGGGGGTAGCTTTGTCACCAGAGTCCTGTTAGAAGATTACACTGATTTAAATTGTCCACTCAAGCAAAAATAATGGTGTCTTATGCTATATTTACCTTTATGAATGTGATGCCCACCACAAGGCCTCTTTTGGGTGAAGACTTGTTGAACGCATCGATTGATACAATCTCTGCATCAACTAATTAGACAGGAAGAATATTTATTTAAATAAATCACACATAGTAAGTAATATACAAAAGTCAATGGGTGTACTAATACTGTTAAAAGGGTTTATTTTATTAATGCTGGGAGGGAAGTTCACTACTGATTAGTTCATGTCAAGGTAAACCACAGATTGCTATTTAATTTAATGCCGTTGCCAAAAACACACACAAATATATCTCGTTGAAATGGTTTTGATGCATATTTTCCACATATTGGACTAAGTCGTTCGGGTCTACCTGGTATGTAGGTGAACTGAACTTCTTTGGCCACGGGTCTTATTTTCTGCTGCAGTTCCTGATATGTGAAGCTGACCACCTTCCCTTTGAGTGTAGCCGCGAGCAGCTCCTGTTCCCCGGCCTGACACAGTCCATAAATGTTACTCTGAGAGGAGAAGCGACTAAAACTGTCCTCTGCGAAAGGATACAACTCTCCGAACATGATGTAAGACGTCAACAAGCTGCCCAGTAGTAACCGTCACCAGTTTAATAGCTACTCCCGTCCCATAGTGCTCTTAAAAACAACAACATACCTTGTGTATAATTATTTATATATTTTTTTAAATTTTCTTCTTCGTCGTCTTCTTCGTCGTCTTCTTCGTCGTCTTCTTCGTCGTCTTCTTCTTCTTCTTCGTCGTCGTCGTCTTCTTCTTCTTCACTGTATCAGATCGGCTAACCGACGTGTCTACGTGGCGGCCATGTTACCAGGGACAACCTTTCCATTAAAGACAGTCACATTACAAGAAAGCGATGAGAACTTTGGCTTTATGCTCTTTTTATTTTTTTATGTTTTCATTTAAATATTCCCCTGGCTGTTTTTCTTTGTTTGTTTGTTTTTCCTGTATTAATAACGTGTTTGTGTAGTGTTTACAATTTGTTTTTGTATTCTGTTTGAAATTGTTTAATAAAGTTATATGAAAAAAAGACGTCTCATTGACGTTGAAATTAAGTCATAACCTGCTAATTTTTCAACCGATTTTATGAGGCAATAATTTTAACTCAAAATCTTTTGACCTTTCTTATTATTTACAAATTTAAGAGACTCAACGTAATGATCAATCAAAAATGCTTTAAAGCACATTGTGCCGGCATCCTTTGTTTTCATTTTGCTTGCTGTCCAGGGACATGGCTTTTCTCCTACCTTAGCGTCACCGCCCGCAGGTGTCAGAGCGATGTCTTAGTAGTGAACAGTTATTACACTCTTCTTATAACTTATAAATTAAAATGCCAAACATTTTAATTCTCAAAAAAATTCTCATTCCTGCTCTAAATTGTGCATAGGTGGGAATGTGAGGGTGATTGGTTATATGTCCATTTGTGCCCTGTTTGTCTGTGATTGGCTGGCGGTCGGTGGGACGCCATCTAGTGGAGGGGGCGCCAAATTGCAGGGCAAACAAAAAGATAAAAAATACCCTCTGGTTTTCTAAAATAAAATATGTAAATGACCCTGCTATTATTTTTGGTTTTGCATTTTTGTATTGCAGAATTGCTCCTCCGTGAGTCATCACCATATCGTGGTGGTGAGGTTTGCGTGTCCCAATGAGCCTAAGAGTTATGTTGTTTGGGGCTTCATGCCCCTGGTAGAGTCACCCATGGGAAACAGGTACTAGGTGAGGGACCAGACAAAGCATGGCTCAGAAAACCCCTATGATGAATGACAATTTTGGATCGCAGTTTCCCTTGCCCGGACGCGGGTCACCGAGTGGGCCATGTTCCGCGCCTCCAATGTTGAGGCGGCTGATCGGAGCTGATCGGAGCTGTGGCCGTAAGGTGGTTGGTGCCTGTCGTTGCGGCAATCATAGAACCAGCTGGTGGACACCAGCGGTAAGGGATGCCATCAAGCTGAAGCGGAATGCAGCTTCGGTAGTAGCTGAGGCAAAAACTCGGACATGGGAGGAGTTCGGTGAGACCATGGAAGACTGCTTCGAAGAAATTCTGGTCCACCATCCCGCGTCTCAGGAGAGGAAAGCAGTGCGCCATTAACACTGTGTATAGTGGAGATGGGGTGCTGCTGACCTCGTCGTGAATCGGTGGGGAGTATACTTCAAAAACCTCCTCAATTTCTTCCTTTGAGGAAGCAGGGTCTGGTGGGCCAGACATATGAGGCCCTGAGGTGGGCTCTCCTATCTCTGGGGTCGAAGTCATTGAGGTGGTTGGTAAGCTCCTCAGTGGCAGAGCCCCGAGGGTGGATGAGATCCGCCTGGAGTTCCTAAAGGCTCTGGATGTTGTGGGGCTGTCGTGGTTAACACGCCTCTACAACATCGCGTGGACATCCGGGACAGTGCCTCTGGATTGGCAGACCGGGGCGGTTGTCCCCCTTTTTAAGAAGGGGGGCCGGAGGGTGTGTTCCAACTATAGAGGGATCACACTCCTCAGCCTCCCTGGTAAGGTCTATTCAGGGGTGCTGGAGAGGAGGGTGTGTCGGGAAGTCGAATCTCGGATTCAGGAGGAGCAGTGTGGTTTTCGTCCCGGCCGTGGAACAGTGGACCAGATCTACACCCTCGGCAGGATCCTCGAGGGTGCATGGGAGTTCGCCCAACCAGTCCACATTGTGTTTTGTGGACTTGGAGAAGGCGTTTGACCGTGTCCCTCGAGGAGTCCTGTGGGGGGTGCCTCAGGAGTACGGGATACCGAGCCCCCTGATACGGGCTGTTCGGTCTCTGTACGACCGATGTCAGAGTTTGGTCCGCATTGCCTGTAGTAAGTCAAATTTGTTTCCAGTGAGGGTTGGACTCCGCCAAGGTTGCCCTTTGTCACCAATTCTGTTCATAACTTTTATGGACAGAATTTCTAGCCGCAGCCGAGTCTTTGAGGAGGTCCTCTCTGGTGGCATCAACATTGCATCTCTGCTTTTTGCAGATTATGTGGTGCTATTGGCTTCTTCAAGCTGTGATCTCCAACTCTTGCTGGAGCGGTTTACAGCCGAGTGTGAAGCGGTTGGGATGAAAATCAGCACCTCCAAATCTGAGACCATGATCCTCAGTCGGAAAAGGGTGGAGTGTCCTCTCCGGGTCGGGGAAGAGATCCTGCCCCAACTGGAGGAGTTCAAGTATCTTGGGGTCTTGTTCACGAGTGAGGGTCGTTTGGACGGTACAGCGTCTGCAGTGATGCGGACTCTGTATCGGTCCATTGTGGTAAAGAAGGAGCTGAGCCGAAAAACAAAGCTCTCGATTTACCGGTCAATCTATGTTCCTACCCGAGCTGTGGGTCGTGACCGAAAGAATAAGATCCCGGATACAATCGGCCAAAAATGAGTTTCCTCCGCGGGTGTCCGGGCTCTCCCTTAGAGATAGGGTGAGAAGCTCAGTCATCCGGGAAGGACTCCCTGTCGAGCCGCTACTCCTCCGCGTTGAGAGGAACCAGTTGAGGTGGCTCGGGCATCTGGTTCGGATGCCTCCTGGAGGTCTCCCTGGATAGGTGTTCCGGTGGGAGGCCCCGGAGACGACCCAGGACACGCTGGAGAGACTATGTCTCTCGGCTGGCCTGGGAATGCCTTGCGATCCCGTCGGAGGAGCTGGTTGAAGTGGCTGGGGAGAGAGAAGTCTGGGCTTCCCTGCTAAAGCTGCTGCCCCCACGACCTGACCCCGGATAAGCGGTAAATGATAGATGGATGGATTGTATTGCAGAATTGCGTTGTTTTATTGTGCTATTATAATATAGTTGATACTTTTATTTTGAAGGATACAGGAAAATGTCTCATAAACCGGTAGAAACTGATGTAAGTAACCGAGTACTTAGTAGCGCCATCTTCCAAGTGCAGAGAAGACGTGTGCGTGCCACAGGAAATGAGAGAAAACTGAAGTTTACAAATAATTCAGTGAACGATTCTTTAGCACCTGGCTGAGAAGGGAAAAAGGTTCGTATTGGAGCAATGTTTCATTGTTTAACTAATGTTGCTATATTTCATGTTCATTGTGTAATTTACTGCATAGTAAAACGTTACCGTTTTTGCCCACTGGAGTGTGCTAACGGTCCTTGGTAAATATTTAGCAATACTATTGCTCAAGATTCTATTTTATTGACTAAGAATCTGTATTTCTGTATGGTTTATTTTTGTTTTAAGGTATTTATAAAGGCAACAGGCAAGGTTAAAATGTTTATTTACAATATAAATTGTACTCAAGAGATTGTCAAGGCTATAAAAAGTAATAATTTAAGGCAAGTAATTTATAGTATATGGTAGGGTGGACAAATGTGTCCTCTTTTGGAAGTACACGCCATTTTCAGTTTTATAAATTCATGAAAATGTCCGGTTAGTATTGCGTGACTAATAGGAGGTGAAGTACACTGTGTAACTGCGACTGGTACCACAATTTCAAGGCAAGTGTCCTCTTTTTATGGAAATGGGAATATGGTCACTCTAGTATATGGCCTAAATGTCTTACAATTCAAATTATTTATTTGGGGACCTTCTGCATATATGAGATTAAAATCGATGAATTACATTAATTAATTACTAATCATGTAATTAATTAGATTTTTTTAATCGCCTGACAGCACTATATACATTTTTTTTTTTAAATGTGCAGTGATGTGATGATAGAACACTTTTTTACATGGAGTCCTCAAGTTACGACAGAGTTCCGTTCCTACACTGGCAAATCGTGGCGATGTAACCCAAATTTTTACTTAAACAAAAGGATACACAAAACATACCGTTTAAGTTTGTAATGGCAAGTGTGTTCACACAAAGGAAGGTTGGAGGATCAGTTGGAGAGACCACCTTTATTTCGACCGAGGATGTTACAAAATGTTATAGAGTATATATATTTTATTTATTTTACATTATTACATTACATTATTTGTATATGTTATATTATACCACATATATATTTTATATAATAATTATTTTTTTATGACTTCTAGTCCAAATAAATATGACACCTGAATCTGACCTGTTGCTGCTGTTTACAGTGAAGGTAGAGGGAGGGGTCGCACATCACCTCAGAGTGTTAGCGCTACTGATAAATGGAGGGCTCGCTTATGTCGTTGTCTATACATCAAAAAACTTTACAATGAAAAGGTCCAAGCCCTCAGGTACTGCATTAAGAAAGCGGCGAAAGGAGGAGGAGGAAAAACGGGCCCAGGGTAGAGGCATGTATGTAGAGTCAAATCTACACTTTCGCTTAGGGCACCAAATCACCTAGGGCTGGCCATGGGTGCAGGATTCATGGGTCAGCTAGAGGACCCTGAATCAATGGCAGCTGATCAATAAAGGGTGCATTGCCACGGGCCCAACACACATGCAAATTTTTTTGAAGTAAAATAATAATAATAATAGTAATACAAATATTAGTAAAATAAAAAAAACATTTCAAAATATATGTAGGCTATATCTATTTGAATTGAACAGGATAAATATGATATAGGTAATGATGAGTACATTTGCTTCATTCATCATTGTATGTTTTAGTGACGCACTAACCACTCTCGTTAAAAGTTTGGCATGCAGCAGGGCAGTGGATCCTCTGTAATGCAAGAGAGGTGGGGGGCTAACCGCACGTCCACTGTTTGTGTGTTTGCTTTTAAAAGCCTCAGAGCATACATTTGTACCTGAAAACCATCCAATTTAATTAAAAGCGACCTGAATGTAGAACCAAATGTTCCTCTCAAATAATCCTCGACTACACAGATTTTAGAGCCAGATGCAATCTCTTCAGAGAAGAACATCTTGCACCCCATAAGTCATTTTGGCCACACATTATCATCGTATCACGTAATACATTTCTCGTTTAGACGGATCAAACATATTCACTGGGTGGGAAGGCAGGAGAAGAAACAAAAACTCTCATTTGCCACTATCTTGTTTTTCACTATAATCACACATAACGTATATCGTTTCACTCAATGCCAAATACATCAGTCTGAGCAACCCTTTGCTGAGTATGCAGCCTTTTTATGACGGGTGTCTATCCACCAACCATCCAGAACACGACTATCCCGAGTAGCACGGCATTCATTAGAGAGTAATGAGGGAGCGTCTTAATGTTATGCATTTGCCTGAAAGAAAAATGTCTTTGAAATTCAAACCAATCCTAATAAAAGACATCTACCTCATAAAAACTAAAACTCTAATGTTCATGCAATTCCAATCATTTTTTTTGCATGTACTGCTGCATTTGCTTTTAACCCCACAAGTTTGTGTCAAAAACTGTTAACTATCATTCTGTCCACCAGATGTCAGTAACAATTCACACATCAACTTGTTGCCACCTTAACAAAAGGTTTATCATCAAAACATGTCAACCGCCTGTAAATTCTGGCGCGACCTATGTAAAATAATTATCGATTACTAGACCTACGATTACATACAACTAGGGCTGTCAGTTTAACGCATTAATTAGATTGATTAATTATGCTGACAATTAATGCATTGTGAAAATTAACCCAATTAACGCTATACGAGTCCCATAGCCAAGCCATTTGACTTTTCTACATAGAATACCCAAAGGGCAGCCCCATGACTGGATTTACTTGCAATGAGGCAGTAACTGCCTCCAAGTGTTTTGGTTACTTCTGGATTAACATCCAAACACAGGTGTGATCAGCTCTACCATTTGGCTTTTCTAATTTCAAACTGCCCTTTTGGCCAATTCAACAATGACCCTTGCCATTTGGATGCTAATGATGCCTGTGGATTAATTTAGTCAGGTTCCATGAATGTGAAGTGAAATCTACGCAAACATTTGACATTTGGCCCATTGCGTGACCTGTAGGCTGCAGTGGCACGTCACTTCCTACCTGCGCCACAAGTCAAAAGCAGGGTAACAACAGACATGAACGCGAGTGCAACACAAGAGAGTGAGGCAAGCTTACTTGGACATTAGAACGGCAAGTTTATTTACAGTATAAGGACAAAAACGGGACTATTAACTCATTAACTGCCATTGACGCCTTTAGACGTAAAAAAATCATTTTAACGATTTCTATTAGTTTAACATTTTTTTCCACTTTTGTTAACAAAGGTATGAAAACCTAGAAAAAAATGTTATTGCACATTTAGAATACATAAAATGTGTTATTAATTGTGAGTTAACTAGTGAAGTAATGCGATTAATTACAATCAAAAATTATCACCTGATGCCCCTAATTTTTTAATAATCTTTCCTTTAAAAAAATATATATATAAAAAATTAACTCACGATTTTATATCTGTTCTAAATATACAATAAAAAAATTCTAGTATTCATACTCTTGTTAACAAAAGTGGAAACATTTTTAAACTAATAGAAATAGTTCAAATGATTTTTTTTACGTCTATAGCCGTCAATGGCAGTGAATGAGTTAACAAGAACAATGATTTGTACCTTGTGTAAAAAATCATTTTCCGTAATGTCTTACAATTCAAATTCTTTATTTGGGGACCTTTAGCATATATGAGATTAAAATCGATGAATTATATTAATTAATTACTAATCATGTAATTAATTAAAAATATATAATCGCCTGACAGTACTATATACTTTTTTTTTTAATGTGCAGTGATGTGATGATAGAACACTTTTTTACAGAGAGTCCACAAGTTACGGCGGAGTTCCATTCCTACGCTGGGGAATCGTGGCGATGTAACCCAAATTTTGACTTAAGTTGTATTGCACCACTAAAGTTGATATTTACATCAAAATACTTTATACAGTAATTTAAAAAAGCATATTTGCGCGACCTGGAAGAGCCGGAACCAATATTTCATGTTTCCGCACGGACATTTATTGCTGACGGACGGAAGAACGACGCAAGTTCCACTGATCTGAATATTTGACAGGATAGCCGATAGGCCAAGACTTTTGAAGTTGCGAGGCTGCCATATTACTCCTTCCAAGAAAAGTTTCTCGGCATACAATCCTATATATTTACAGTATCGGAATTGGGGAACATTTGAGACAATACTTAGTAGAAACAGCATGATTTATGATGTTTTAAATTTATTAAACATAAACAAGAGGACTTCAGACATTTTACAACTTGCCTTAAATACATGTATAAATTATATGCTTAATGATTTTTACAGGAAGAAACCTGTTTATTTTTTTTTTTATTAAAGAATATAACTGTAATTCAACCAAAGATGCCGCTGCCAAATCTAATATTGGGGTCTAAAGAACTGAGCGATAAAAGAAAAAGAAAAAGGGGTCTACAAAGCAGCACATAACATTTACTTGTAAAAAATTTTTTTACTTGTTAAAAATAGTGACCGCCCTGCCCCCCCCACCCCGCCCCCGGCCTTATACTAACTGCCTACGGGCTGTATATGTCTTTTCTGTACGTATACCGTATAGTTTATACAGTAGTTTGCTCGCGAGATGGAAGGAGCAAGATGGCCGCCCTGTGTCTTCAACGGCTTGCACGGGCGTGTATGGGCTATCCAGTCTTACATTAAGGTCAGTGGCTAATTCAAACTTAAACACAGAAGTGTGACGCGACTGATGGCGAGCCGACCTGCTGATGGACGTCCGTTGCTGGAGGTAACAAAACACAACTTTAAATAACTTCAAAATGGTGTAATTACTGTGGGAAATTAACCCAAAAAAGTAAGTAAGTAGTAAGTGCTACGGACGAGGCACGGGCGCCGAGAAGTCGAAACGACACTGGTCGTAACTCGAGGACTCCCGGTATTGAAATTAATTAGGCTTTTATAATGAATGAACATCGAAAATTCAAACATTTCTACACACTGTCTCTTTAAAGCAGAGATGGGTGGTTTTGGATGTTTCTCACTTCCAAGCTGATTTCAATCAACAGGTCGTTGTCAGGCTTATGCAGAGCTTGCTGATGAGCTGATCATATATCAGCTGTGTTGGAGAAGGGCAACATGCAAAACTTGCAGGACTCCCACCCACCTCTGCTTTAAAGGGACAGTCAGTGATCCCTAGCGCCATCCCGTGGTGAAGTAATAATTTACTAATAAATATAAAAAAAAGTCTTTACGTCAATAGTATGCAAAAAAATATGCTGTATCACATAAATGTTTTTTTTTAAATATATATATATATAATTGTAGGTCTAGGAATCATTAATTATATTACATGGCTGTAGTCTCACCTTACTAGAGCTGCCATGTTTCACCACCATCTTCCTGCTACGAATGCTCAACTTTGCGAATGTAGTTAGACCGGGTGTCGGACCCAATGGGTCGACCACCGCTAACCTTCCACAGCTGGGGCCTACAGGTGATCGTCACTAACTCACATGATTCAGACCCGTCGCTTCTCACCTTCTGCTTTGCTCTCGCAAGCTTTTACTAGTTTTTTTTTTTTTTACTAGCTCCTCCCGCTAGCCGCTCTTGTTAGCTGCTCCAGCTAATTCCGACTCGCTCGGTCTTTTGTCGTCATTTACCGGGCTTCACACAGCTGCCAAGTCGTGTCGCTCACCAAGATGCTCATTTGCTCACGCAAAATAAGAATTGGTGGTAGGCATGTGGAGTGTGGTCTTGCTGAGCCACCGTAGTGTGCGTGGTCCTGTTGTGCTTCTAATGCTATTCTTTGACCACTAGATGGCGCTAAGGACTACACACTGGGTTGTTAAGTTTAATTATTTATGAGGTCATTAAGTTTAATCACTTGAGTTAATTAAACTTAATATATTAATTTGGGATTAATTTATTCAGTCGTGTCTTACCACTTGAAACAATTCAATTAAGTTGTACAACAATGTCACGGAGGAGACGGCACTTCTGACTTCCTGGTTTTCACACATCAGCTTAGTTTCCGTTTCTTGTTTGCGACGTGTGGGCCGCGACCCAGTCCTTGTGCTTCCGCCTTTGTGCCCCTCGGTTGCGCGTTCCCGTCGATGGGTGCGAGTGGGTAGTATGTCTCAGTTGTCCGAAGCATTTCAGAGAGTTGAGACGCCAATGGGCGGGAGTGCGCGGTTTGGGGGCACAGTAGTGGGGGTGCGAGTGTTAGAACGCTGCCATCAGTGGCCGGAAACGACGCTGACGTGTGAAACCGGAAGTCCGTGGCAGCTACGCCATTCTCTTTTTAGAGTGTATGGACAACATGAGTGTTTTTGGAATGTGGGAGGAAGTCAGAGTAAAAACCCAAACAAAATTCCACACAAGGTAGAGGTATCATTGTCAGATTTTTAAAATATGGTATCAATACCTATAGTAACATTCATGCATTGGAACACCAGACTAGAATTTGTCATAACCAGAGATGGCAAATCCAGGTCCAGAAAGTAAAAACCCTGCCACAGTTTGGCTTTAGCCCCAGGTGCTAGCTAGCTAGCTCCCTAGCAGGTAAACAAGCACCCGTGGAGCTAGCTAGAGAGCTAGCTAGCTAGCACCCGTGGCTAAAGCCATACTGTGGCAAGGTTTTTACTTTCTGGACCTGGATTTGTCACCCCTGGTCATAACATCCAAACCAGTTGAATCACTGACGATGTTCACTTGATTGACTATGTTGCAGGCAGCATGGGTTCAATTCCCACTTGGCAACATTGTAAATGTCAACGTAATTGATTTTCTGTGTCTATTTGGTCCTCAAATCCAGGCTGTAGTCTGCCATTCCCAAGTCAGATGTGATCATCAGCATCCCACATCATGTGTCCTCCTATTCCAGCCAATTGCATGTCATGTCATAGCTTGACGTAGAGTCAATTACAAGCTGGGATGTAAGGTATAATGCAGGGATGGCAAGATCCGGTCCTCGAGGGCCGGTGTCCTGCAGGTCTTGGATATTTCCCTTCTTCAAAACAGCTGATTCATGATCAGCTCATCAGCAAGCTCCTCATAAAAGTGATAACGATCCTGTCAATTGGAATCAGCTGCAGTTCAAGTAACTTCTACAATCTACAGGACTGCAGTTTGCAATGTGTGATATAACGCTTGATATGATAGGCGGATCCAGGAGACATTGACGCTACTTTTTCTTCTAAGTCTATTATTTTCAGCGTTTTCATTTATGTAAAACAAAAGTAACGACATTGTTTTGAAAATGTATCAAGTAAAAAGTACAGACAGTCATGTTAAAATGTAACGGATAAAAAAAAAAAATTGGTCTAAAAAATAAATACTCACGAAAGTACAAAATACTGAAAAAAAACTTCTCAAGTACAGTACCAAAGAATTTGTTCTTTGTTTCTTCCCATCTCTGCCCATGGAGCTTACATTTCTGAATAATATAAGATCACAGTCACAGGAGCATCAAGCTGCTTGGAGATGGTCTCATAGCCTTCACATGTCACATTCTTGTCCATAATTTTCTTTCCAGTCTTCTGAGACAACTCGCTCCTTGGCTTCCTCTGGTCCATGTTTAGTGTAGCACACACCATGCCAGCAAACAGCACAGCGACTACTTAGCGACATTTAAATAGACCGACTGACTGATTACAATTTGAAGATATCTGTGATGCTAATTGGAGGACACATCTTGGTTGAACATGTCCCATACGCTCAAATTATTTTCATTATGTTTACTCGGTGTTTCATGGCTGTTTTTAAATTTTTTTATATAATAATTCTATTGGACCACAATTCACAATTCAAAAACAATATTTGATTTTCATTGGCCAATTTTCATGACATTTTCGTTATTAATTTTGTCAGATTGTAGTTGTTGTCTTTTATTGTTGAATACCTGCCTGTTGTTGTTTTGCAATATATTTAGCACGTGCACAGAAATTTAGCGTCCTGCTCTGTACTGTGCATCCCTCCCCCATCACATCTGCTCCTCCCCAGGATTACAGTACAAATGTCTGTCTATCCCTCTGTGTGTAGAGAGGGGGGTGGGGGGTAGCACAAATGTAATGTGCCCTCTTTGAGAGGTTAACCAATCAGGGTGCACAGATGCAGGGATTAACCAATCACACCACACAGGGAGGGAGGGAGGTCGGAAGAGATTACATCGTGCACAGTGTGGGATTAAGTCAGTGTGGAGTGCAAAAAAAAATAATGCTTTGAAGTGCTAGTCATCCATTTCTCTTCTTGCAATTCATCATGAAAATGTTCAAAAATAGTCACACAACATACAAAGCAACAAATAGAATATGGTTTTATTATTCATACGAAGATTACATCCAACATTTCTTTGGCGTGATCCATCCACGTCATTTAGTGTTTTGTTTTGTTTTTCAAATCAACAAATAAATTAACTCTTCTACACATCTATATAATAAAATACAATAGAAATCAATCAAGATTTCGAATTTTGAACAAATTTAACAAAATATCCAGATATGTAAGGATTGGACGGATGGCGTTTGTGACATAAACATATTGTTGTATATATTGGACTTGTGCGTGGTAGTAATCAGGTCATGTTGGGATTACCAAATTGTCAGAGGAGGAGTGTGGCAAGGGTCAAAAGAAGGGGGACTTCTGAGATTCATATGTGCTCGTGTTTGAGCCACTGTCAAATGCAATTTAGTTTTACAGACTCAATAAACTCATAGAACGCATGCGAACACAAGAAAGGATAGCAAACGGAAAGAAACAGAAGGAGGCAAGGGAAAAAGCAAAAGAGCTGGGAAAGGAAGGAGACGAGGTGACAGAGACAGAAAGAGAGGAGCATAGGGCAATAATCCCAAGTAATTCACTTAGGGCATTGCTGAAGGGAGGCTAAGAGGATTGGGACACTCCCAGAACCAGATCAACTAAAATAACCAAGACAGACTAAGGAAATGACGAACATGACGCTTTGGACCTGACCGGAACATGACGTGTTCATTATGACCTCTATCTTAACTGGAACAATTCATCTCAAAGCGTATAGTCGATTCCTGAAAAAGGATTATCAGTGCACAAATGTGTACAGAGTAGACCACTTTAATATGACACACAACTAAAAACAGCAAGTCCTAAATGTCATTCATCAAACGAATTCGAACAATGACGCTAAACGCAAACACTGTAGAACAGAACACAAACGCTCAAGAATATATAGAATGCAAACAAATTACATAGAATGAAAGAAAGAAATCCAAAATACATTGAAAGTCCAGACACCCGCAGCTCTCCTTACCTAGCCCAGTCAGTCGCGTTATTAAAGGAGAGTGTGTTTTCATGTGCAGGCCTCCTACAAACTGATAAAGGCTTTTTGATCTGTTGGTTCAAAAATATGTTTGTAGTCTGGCAACATCTGCTGTCCAAATGCATTCAGGTGAAAAGCTTCCCTACCAGGCACGTGCACAGATAGAACCCAAGTCATGCTTAGGCACCCGGCCCTTCAGTCCTTTTTTTCCATTCATTCATCAATATTTTCAATAACAAGCATTTCTGTCATCAGCTGCCCCAAGTGCTTTGATGTCAAAAAGACATTTTTGAGTCCTTTTTGAGATCTGCGGTGATTAAATGCTCCCGCCTTGCCCCATAACCCGATAAAATGTTCAATCTTAATTAATCGCATGACTTCAATAGTTAGCATACGATTAATCGCAAATTTTAGATCTGTTCTAAATGTACAGTAAAAATGTTTTTCTTAGTTTTCCATACTCTTGTTAACATAAAAGTGGAGAAAATTTTAAACTAATAGAAATATGGCTGCATCTTTTAGACATTGATACAGTAATTTCACAATAATTCATAAAACTGAGTTAAAATTATTAAAATGTACTCTACTGTAAAAAATGAATGTGATATTGATTTGTGTTGAGGTCATTCATATTAAGAGCTATCTAATCTTTAATATGAAGTAGCTTGTGAAATTCTGCACATTTTTAAAATTGTAAAATATAACTTGATCCGCACTCTCCACAAATATAAGCATTATTATTACATTTATTACTCTAAATTTTGTTCGGACGTGTCTGCTACGTTGCAACTGGAATTCCCCCAGTACAGGCTTTCCAATTAAGAGATGGTCATTAATCGCGCATAAAAAAAAAAAGTGGTGTTAAGGGAACTTTAAATTAACTCAAAATTAACGCACTAAATTTGTCACCCCTAGTTAATACGAATAAATACATAAATATACAACTGTTTTTTTGTTTTTACTTGTTTGAGTAATTTTGACGATGAGTGCCCTTTTCTTTTCTTTTTTTACTTGAGCACCTTCCCCAAAAAATATTTATGCACGTGCCTGTTCCCTACAACACTAATCTGTAAAGACAAACATACAAAAGAAAAATCAGCAGCACACAATAAATCCTGTAGAGTCAATTTTACTCTGAACAGTGTCTATTTGGCCCCGCTCTAAACAGAGTAAAATTTACACTTGGAAGAGAGTAAAATATTCAGAGTAAATTAGTACTCAAAGTATTTTTAGTGTTACTGTGTGTATGAGTAGGAGTGGCATAGCTCAGGGGGAGAGTTGCAGTTTCCCAAGATGAAGGTTATGAGTTTGTTCCTCAACCATGTGTAATTAAAACAAATAACAATAATAAACTAGTAAAATGTAGTCAAAATCTCTCCTTGCAAAATTGACTCATTCTCTACCAGCCATTTTCACTGCCTGGTTGATCTCTTATACTCTGCTGCCACCTGCTGGCCGTTTTTTGTAATAACTACCATTTCTTTAAGCGACCTCCTCCTGTCAGAAGCTGTATCAAAGCCTTCTGTATGCTTAAGCATAAAAAAACCATGAAAAAATGTATTTAGACGTTTTGGGGTTTGAATGAGTTCATAGGATTTTTTCATGGGATAGGCAAATTCTCTCACACACACTAAAAATAATTGGAGGAAAATTGACCCTGAATATTTTACTATTTTTCTAGTGTAGATTTTACTCTGTTTAGAGTGGGACCAAATAAATTTTGTTTAGAGTAAAATTTGCTCTACAGAATTTACTTTGCACACTTCACACTAGCAAACTGGACTCCACTCTGTGGTGTATTTTAGAGGACCTGGAACTTCCAGGAGTTTTGGTCCTTATGGTCCAGACAGTCCATTGTAGTGAATCCCAGTTTCCAGGCCTGCTGGTCCTTGTAGTCTAGGCAGTCCACCGAGGTGAAGCCCAGGGAGGAGGCGGTGCTGTAGCCCTGTGAGGACAGTGAGGCGGGCGACTGGCTTAGGGAGCCCCCCATGGAGGGCACGGTGATGGGACTAAGAGCGCCCCCAGTGCCCGATAGCTGCGAGTGCATGGGGGACAGGTAGGCGCTGCAGTCCAGGCCTGTGAAGTAAGAGGTGGTGCTGGCATAACCTTGGGCGTAGGCCGATGGCTGGCCATAGCTCATCGGGTATGGTGATGGCCTCTGCATGCAGGGGGCTGTGGAAGAGGCCAGGGGGTCAGGGAGGGGTGAGATGGCCGGGCTCCAGATGGACACAGCAGCGTTTCCTGTGCCAGAGCTCTGGACCAGACCAGGGCCTGGCTGGGTCGACGAGGGGCTGAAGGAGCCAGATGGGTTTGGAACGGGATCAGGGGCGCTGGCCTCCTGCACTGGGGAGGCCTTCTTCTTGGGAGGGCGTGGTTTGGACTGGCCGCTGCTCTGCTGCTGCTGTTGACGGCACTTGGCACGCCGGTTCTTGAACCACACCTGGACACACACAAGGAGAGGGTTCATCATGGAAGCCCTGCCGGCCTGCTTGGTCCACTATTAGTCTTTTTTGATCCACCACGTGTTAGGGAAGTGATACAAAGCAAAAACAAAACAAAAAAAACAAGGAAAAAAACTAAAACAAATAAAAATAAACAAAGACAAAAAAAAACAAGAAAAAACAAACAAACAAAAAAATTAAAAGAAGAAAAAAAAGAGGAAGTGATCCAAAGCAAGTCTCATAATTTTTGTATGTGACATTGATCAAATGTCAGTCCTTCGAGACCCTATGACACATGACAGACTGGAGTTCTTAAACAGTAAGATGTAAAAACCATATGAGAGTACAAATAGGAAAACCTAAGCAACTCAAAATTCCACTTTCATTCCATTTTCAGACCTGAGACTGGTTGCCAACCAGGACACACATAGATGTGGACAATGAGTCAACCACACAAATTTATAAATCATTTAATTATGATACTACTATAAAAATGACTCCTTTAAAATATTTTTATCAACATGTAATTACAATGTTATTACTAGAATTCTGTCACTATTTGGAATTATTCAATGTATTTAAATGTTAAATATATAAATAATTTAATTAGGATTGCTCATATAACAATGACCCCTCTTTAAAATTACATTTTTATTAACCTGCAACTACAATGTTATTACTAAAACGTTGTCACTCATACAGACTATTTGGAATTATTCAATGTATTTAGGTGTTAAATATATAAATAATTTTATTACGATCGCTCCTATAACAATGACCCCTCTTTAAAATTACATTTTTATTAACCTGCAACTACAATGTTATTATTAAAATGTTGTCACTCATACAGACTATTTGGAATTATTCAATGTATTTAGGTGTTTAATATATAAATAATTTTATTACGATCGCTCCTATAACAATGACCCCTCTTTAAAATTACATTTTTATCAACCTGCAATTACAATGTTATTACTAGAATTCTGTCACTGGTACAGACTATTCGGAATTATTCAATGTATTTAAGTGGTAAAAGTGTTAATGGCCTCCCTCTTGGCTCTGCAACACCCCCCCCCCCCCCCCTCTCTACCTGCACACGTGACTCAGGCAGATTGATCTTGAGTGCCACTTCCTCCCTCATGAAGATGTCTGGGTAGCGGGTTTTAGAGAACAGGGCCTCCAGGATGTCCAGTTGCGTTCTAGTGAAGGTAGTCCGCTCTCTTCGCTGCTTCCTGGGCGTGGCTGCAGATGAAAGGATAAAACGAGACGTGTTAGTCAGGCCACAGATGTGCGTCTTGAAGGTCACGTGACGTACTCGCTATTATTCCCCCCCCCCCCCCCTCCCTTCCATTGTTTTCCTTAAGCATATCGGCGTGACAACAAACAGGCAGACAGTTGGAAATCTCCTCTAGTGATCTTGACTTTGCTGTGGGGAGCGTTTCGCGACTATTTGCTCATTATACTGAAATATTCAAGTTCACGGTGTCAGTTTCCCCCTGAGAGGGAGAAAAAACTTGACTCGTTCAAGTTTAGTTTGCGCAGTCAATGTCCCCTATTATTTGTCCTCTGGGGTGCCACGGCCAAACGCCTCAGAGTATTTGTTTCAGAACGAGTCAAGTGAGGAAGACGTGAGAAGGTTTTGGCCTCGATGAGTGTCTCAGTCGCATGCCAAGCGACATTTAACTGAATGCATACTCCGGGAAAAGTGACTGCAGGGGCAAATAGAAATAAAAATAGAAGCGCGTTAAACCTCATCTGATTTACAGTTTTGACGCACGATATCGAATCTGCTTTTCATTTTCAATATTAGCCTGAATGTTTGTCTAAAACAAATGGCAAGCTTCAATTTCACCTTCTATGCGACCCACGTTAAATTTTAAAACGGTACTCATGGTTTTCATTTAATATTTTTAATGTTATTTAATTGTTTAAACATTTTTTTAATGGATAACACGCAGCAGGTCATTTCGCCCCGTGAATTTTTTTCTTCTTCCAGAAACAAGTAACGGGAGGGACAACAACAGCAATAATAATAACAATAATAATAACAATAATAATAATAATAACAATAATAATAATAATAACAATAATAATAATAATAACTTTTGACCAAGTAGGCATATGTTTAAAAAAAAAAAAAAAGAAGCCCGTTCTGCACAATAGTACTATTTTGTTAGTTTAACAACAAAATATAATCACTTAATAGGCTACAATATGAAATTACAAGTACATGAATCCAAGTCAATAATTCTTATCACTTTGCAGCTTTTAGCATCAAACAATTAAAATATGCGCTTGTGGTTATTTACGTCCTTCACAGCTGATGAAAAGCTAATAAGCACAATTAAAATTATCTAAAAACATGTTTGTTTGTTTTTTACTTACACGGATAAGCGACGGTTGTGTGCAGCACGTCCATCCCCGGGCCGGGCAAATTTAACCCGTTCATGGTGTAATGAGGTTGTTTTATGTAGGACATCATCTTGACTGCAGCCTCTTAAATCCCGACGCTCTTGTTTGTGTGTGGGATGGACGCAACGCAACAGCCGAGGACCTCAGCAGGGGCCAAGAGTCACTGAATCGCCGTGATTCCAAACCTGCGCTTTTTTAGAGGGAAAAAACGTAACTTTGTAGCGTTCAGTTTGGAGGAAGCATCATCCGAACTCTTCTTCTTTTTTCCCCTCGAGTTGTCGCACAGGTGTAGCGGCCTCGGGGTTGCCTTGATGTTAGAGCAGAGGATGCTGGACTGACTATGTTCGCCGGCACAGGCTGCTAATTAGAGGGCGCAAGTTGGTTTCGACTAACCACGCCCACCACACGCACGCGCAGACGCAACAGGTTACAGGCACGCTTGGGAAAATGTAGTCTCCGACAGATACACTTATCATAAAATTTAAAATAAAGAAATGGCCCAAAATGAACAAAGGGCCTTATTTTCATTCCCTGCACAAGTCTATAGCGCAAACTAAGTTCAGTAACTGCGCAATGGTGCAGTTTTCTTTCTTTTGGTATTTTCTTAGACTTTGCACAGATAGAATTGGGTGAAATGGGGTGTTTGCATCACTGTGCGCTGTTATGGAATGAAATGCAGCCGGCTTGCGGAAGCAAATTGTCTTGACACCTGTTTTCTGGGTTTGGTCATGTGATGTTCTAAAGTTGTTTATAGGTTGGAGCAGGGGTGCTCAAGTTCGGTCCTCGAGAGCCCCTACCAGCCTGTTTTCCATGTTTCTCTCCGCTAACACACCTGATTCATGATCAGCTGATCTGATTAGCCGATCATTAGATTCAGCTGTGCTGCAGGAGGGAAACGTGGTAAACAGGCTGGATAGGGGCTCTAAAGGACCGAACTTGAGCACCGCTGGGCTAGAGTATATAGACCAAATTATTGTTAAGAACATTTTGGACTTGTCTTCCCCTTTAAGCACTTTATATAGCATAGGAAATAGGAGAATTGCAAAGTTCTGTCAAGAAATTCAAGCAGAAATTGTCCAAAAACTCTCAAGTGAAATGGATGTGAGAAGCTGCAATCAAATAGTCCAAAGTTAAAATGTACTTAGATCGTTTGAGATGTTTTTGATTTAATTTCAGGAAATATTACCTCCTAAAATGGCTACTGTTTTCTTTTCTTTACAACCTATAAAATGCCTTAAATTTATGTGTTATTTTATTTGGAACAGTACATTTTATTATTATTATTATTTTTATTTTTTTTTAATAATTGTAGGTTTGTGTAAAAATGCTCAAATTTGATGACTTGAAAATTATACTCAAAGCCATTTCAGCCATCTTGGGGGTGGGGGGGGTCGTTTACGTGCACTTCGGTTGTATATTTTATGCAATGACAATAAAAGTATCTATCCATCTATCTATCTGTCTGTCCATCTGTCCGTCCGTCCAAAAGCGAGGATAAAACTGCATGATAGTTTTTTTTGTTTTTGTTTTTTTAATCCACAAGAATATTTAAAAAAAAAACTGTTGTGTGTTGCACTTATAAAATCAGTGAACTGTTACAAGGAACACACAATTTAAATTCTGCATGTAATAATAGAAACATTTTGAACTCTGAAACGATGCATGCCTCATATTCATGACATTAAAACCAAATTTGAATTATATAGTTGCCACAAAAAAAAAAAGTTGTCTTTATCTGTGTTCTGACCATGCAATCAGCTGAATTAAAGAGCACCATTTCACTTCACAATGCAAAATAATAGGCAATTAGAATATTTTATGTACCTTGCCTGGTCAAAGGAGGTCCTGGAATTGCAATGTCATTTCAACTGCTTGGTAACGTTCAAGTTAACAAAAGTGAATTGGCCTAAACACAATGGTTTTGTTTACCACTCACATCTGGTTATCTGTGGCAAAATTCAATCTGAAATGCCTTTTTTTTAACAGATTGTGTCAGATCTAATAATAGTAATCTAATAATAATCTAATAGTACACGATATTTTTTTCCTGTAAGGCAACTTTTCAAGCACATGACGTGACCAGAAAAAAACAAGTTGTAAATATTTTTTGTAACTATTTTTGTGTTTACTTACTAAACCTTAGAGTAAAGTGCAATAATTTTGAAAAATGTGAACAAAACTGTAAGAAATAGATTTACACATTTCATTGATGATTTTGAGTTCAATTAATTAACTCTAAAAAGCTACGAAATTTTACTCTTACTTTTGAGTGGGACAAAATATCTGAAACTGAGTTAAATTAAACTTTAATAGTTAAAGTCACACATTATTTTTCTTCTATCAAGGTCTGTATAGAGATCTCTATCTACATTATATTTCTTTATCTACTGTATAGTCATCTTTATCTACAGTCCCCCATGAAAATATTTTGCCACATTTCAGGCTTCAAACATGAAAATATAAAATAGATTTTCCATGGTGAAGAATCAACACAGAGTGGTACTCAAGTGTGAAGTGGAAGAAATTAAAACGATATTTTAAACTTTTTTTTTTTTAAAACAAATAACTGAAAAGTATGTTGTGTGAATTACTCACCCCCTTTTCTCTCAGTGCAGCCAAGCGACTCTACAAGTTCCCTGACAATTTCTGAATGACCCAATGTTGACCTAAATGGCCGTTGATGATAGAGTTCATCAGTGTGGTATCTAGTCTCAGTATAAATGCACTTGCTCTGTGATTATCTTCAAAACAAAAAAAAACTCAAAATGTGTCAGGGTGTGAATATTTTGGGTTAAATTTTAACTGCCACTATCAAAGAGCCTTGAATATTTGCACAGGGACTATTTACATTTTTCACTTCAGTAACATTTTTAAAATAATTGAAAGGTATATGATAGAATAATGAAACATTATCATTAGCTTTCATTGCTTATTGGCTGTGGCAAATCACATGAATCTACAGACTTACTTTGTGATGTCCATTTTGTTTTAAGTTACCAAATATAGTAATTTGCACAAAATGTCTACATCCTTTTTCCACTACCACTTTATTGATAATGATAAAAAATAAATATAACAGTCTGTTATATTTTACTTAGAGAACAAATAAGGTCATGATTTAGCTTTTCACAAACATCTTTTAATTGGCAGAGTTTAAAAAAAGAAAGTTGTAAGGTACTTTAATCATTGTCAAACATACATACATTTTGGGGGAACTAAGATACAGTATTTTTGTTTATGTTTGGTGTTAATACATATGTACTATATATGTTGATTACAGTAAAGTTCCGATATTTTTTTAAGTCCTAGATTTCACTATACGCAAAACCCAGAAAAATATGATACTGTATATTTTGATCCATAGTGCAATAAGATACATCAGATTATGATTTACACCCAACAGCTGTGTTCATGTTCTCTCTCTCCGTCACTCACATCCACAAACACCGGGCTGCACAAAACCGACAAAGCTCATTTGATTTATCATAATATGCTTTATCTGAAAAGTCTCTTATCGCCAGATAAAGGGAGGAAAGACAGAGCAATCCGTTCAGTGGTGAAGTCGGGACAAGGGCTGAAAGGAACTATTGCCGTGAGTGACTTTTAAGTGAGGGACAAGAAAATGCTGTGAAAGACAAGATGGAAGAAGAAGAAAGGAAAGAGAGGACCATGCAGATGGATAATTTGATCTCAACAGAGGAATGAAAGATGAAAAACATTGGATTGTAGCAGTTTTGTAAGATTTGCTAAGGGAAACAGGCTCAATAATTTGTTTGAGACATGTGAATGTATATTGTGTGGACTTAACCTTTTTTATT
The DNA here is from genome assembly GCF_051991255.1 of Vanacampus margaritifer. Classification (NCBI taxonomy): domain Eukaryota; kingdom Metazoa; phylum Chordata; class Actinopteri; order Syngnathiformes; family Syngnathidae; genus Vanacampus; species Vanacampus margaritifer. Next base: position 17,702,448 of record NC_135447.1, on the reverse strand, counting down.
ATTATTATATATTTTTTACTTTTAATCATAATCATGCTGAATGATGGCAACATGATTTTAAAATGGAAATTTGTCAAAATCAGAGGTGGTAAAAAATGCAGGTTCAGAAAGTAAAAACCTTGCCACAGTTTGGCCCCAGGTGCTAGCTAGCTAGCTCCCATGGTGCTTGTTTACCTGCTAGGGAGCTAGCTCAATGGCTAAAGCCAAACTGTGGCAGGGTTGTTACTATCTGGATCTGAATTTGCCACCTCTGTTTGTCATCTTCATCAGGCTATGTAGATTTTGTTGAGTTCTAACTTCTAATCATCAATATTCTGTGTTTATGTCTACTTTAATTTCTACATATGACCACCACCAAGCACAAGTGGAACAGCCTATTTATCAACTACAACTACAAACAGACAAGTGCGGAAGAAGACTGATCTGCTCTAATCCTCGTTGGACTACGCCCTCTCCTAAAGATGGACTAAAAGCAACACAAGGGCTTTACTTGATTATTTATCTATACCTCTGGAAGGTAATGTACGAAAAACAGCCAGTGGAACGAGTGTAGATGAAGAAAGGAAGGGCAACAGGTAAAGGCAAAAGGAGGAGTGAGGAAGAAGCAGGTGAAGGGGCAGAAAGAAGATGGGGGTGGATCCCGCTTCTCGTCCCCACTGACACACTGCTGCAGTTAATCCAGATTAGAGTGTCTAAAGCAGGTCGGCTAAATCTGGAGGCCAGCCAGCAATACAGAGGCCGCTGTCAGTTCCAATCACTCACTCGGCACACGCACACTCTGTTAATCTCCTTTTTGCAAGCCAGGTGCCACCAGCAGCTCAGCATAGACCGATACCGGTCAGCTGCCCAACCCCCCTTTCTAGTCCACATGAACAAATGCACACTAGATTTTTTTTTATTATATCATGTAGGCCAGGGGTGGCCAAGTTCGGTCCTCGAGAGCCACTATCCAGCCTGTTTTCCATGTCTTCCTCCTTCAGCGCAGCTGATTCTAATGATCAGCTCATCAGCAAGCTTTGCAGAAGCCTGACAACGATCCTGATCATGAATCAGGTGTGTTAGTGGAGAGAAACATGGAAAACAGGCTGGATAGTGGCTCTCGAGGACCGAACTTGGCCACCCCTGATGTAGGCGATCGGTTTGCAAACATTCCACAGGAGAGATGGAAAGAAGAAAATATTACCTCAAGGTGGGAGTGAGTTGTTAGTAGCGCTCAATTGAGAACAATTTTCTCATTGCAATTTTTGTCCTAAATTTTGCATTTGCGATTTAGTATGCGATTATTTTTATTATTATTTTTATATATATACAATTTTCGGTCTTGTAATTGGTAATTATATTACATAAATTGGGCCATGACTTACAGGAGGCTGACATGTTTTGCTGCCATCTTTCTGCTACGGATGCACAAAGGAGAAGAACAAAACTGGGGCCTACAGGTGGCCGAGAATCTTTTGCTAGCTTCTCCGGATCGTCATCTTGTTAGCTGCTCCATCTGGTTCTTGCTAGCAGAGGTGGAAAATCCAGGTCCAGAAAGTAAAAACCCTGCCAGTTTGGCTTTAGCCCTTTAGCCCTTATCGCGAATTGTTTCCGTTGTCATGCTGGCTATCAGGTAAACAAGCACCATGGGAGCTAGCTAGCTTGCTAGCACCTGGAGCTAAAGGCAAACTGTGGCAGGGTTTTTACTTTCTGGACCTGGATTTGCCATTTCTGCTTGCTAGCCACCCTGGCTCGCCACTCCCGCCAGCCCATGCTCGCCAGGCTGCTTGCTCGCTAATAATAATAATTGTTAGTAATTGGTGGTAGACTAACGACGTGTGGTCTCTCTCAGGCACTGTAGTGCATGTGCGTCAAAATCGTTGCATTCTATTAGTTCACTACTAGATGGCACTGAATCATACACGCTGGATCTTGAACAAACACAAACAATAAATTGATCTGTAATACAGTAAAAAAATATCACATTTATAATACATGAATGCTTTCTTTTTATAGTTTATAGTTTATCTTACGCTTAAATTAGGTCATATTAATCCTGAATAACATGAATGATAATTTTTTAAAATTAATTCATTAATTAATCAATTCAAATCAATTATTGCAGCTAACTTAAAAAAAAACGTTTACGTGCAGTCTTTCAAGCTTCCATTATAACAACTTTGAAAAGTTCTACCAAACATGTGTGGTGGAAACATAATTAAGTGATAAATCCGATTATAATGATGTAAACAAAAAGCCTTTTGCGTTTTGAAAATTGCATTCACGACATTGCAATGTTGATTTTCATTTAATTGTTCAGCCCTAATGGTTACCATCAACCTGCGTGAATCCTAATAAAGCTTGAATAATCGCAACATGTCACAATATTCCCAACATTTTCAATCAGTTTCACAAATCACAGATTGGTTGACAGACACAATGAAAAGTTAATATTTGTCAACTGTGGGAATGTGAAGCCCTTTGAGACTAGTTTGTGATTAAGGGTTATATGGATAAACTTAAAACTTAAATCCAAATCTACGCCTAATATGTTTAAAAAAAAAAGAAAAGAAAAAAAAAGTAGGCTATGTATAAATGAATTTTAGGGCAGCGTCATACCCTAGCAGTTACGTCTGCCTCACAGTTTGGAGGTTGTGGACTTGAATCTCAGATGCGGCTTTTCTGTATGGAGTTTGTATGTTCTTTTCACGTCCACATTCCAAAACACATGTACAGTATATATAAGGGTGAATTTCAATTCACACTCTGTTGTATGCAGTATGTAGCACAACACACATGAATCGTAATGTAATGTATATATATATATATTTGTATATATATATATATATATATATATATATATATATATATATATATATATATATATATATATATATATATATATGTATATATATGTATATATATATATATATATATATATATATATATATATATATATATATGTATATGTATATATATATATATATATATACATATACATATATATATATACAACAGCAACAACAACAAGAGACACAGAGAAAAAAACCTACAATAAACGAACAAAAAACAAAACAGAACAGAATAGAAAGAAAGAAAGATAGTAAAACAGTAATCATAACAAAGCAGATCACAACAACATTAACGTAAAACACCAGATTTCAAGATCAAACATGTATGTCATACACAGAAGGCAAAGTGATGGAGAAAGAAGAAGAGAAAATAATATGATGATAATGGTAGTAAGAATAACCAACAACACAATATTAATAATAATAATATTTATAATAATAATAGTAGTGATAATAATAACGACAATAACAAAATCAATAATAAAAAACAACAATAATAAATAAAAGGATAAGAGAGAGTTGCAAAAATATTAAGAGCATTAGGGGAAGAAAAAAAGAGAGAGAAAGAAACGGAGAGAAAAGGATTGTTGATCGGGTGCTTTTTTATTTTATTTTATTCATTTCATATGTTTTCTAATTTACATTTAAAAAATATGTAATATGTAAAAATGATAGGCTTTCTGTTCTCCTTTAATTTGATATGGAAAACAGCTTTCCTCCTTTGAAATGTAGCAGGCCGTCGGCGGAATTGTACCTGGCAACAGTGCACCCTGATGAGGCCACGGCAGGGTGGCAGGAAATGGAAGAAATTTCAATACTTCAGATATTTTAATAAACAGAAAACATTGCCATCCATGACAGATCATCATGTTTGCCAGCATAATTGGTTGGTTAAAGAATAATCAAATATTTAATGACGAGTTTGTATATAAACTTCTGATGGAGTTAGATCTTAAATTTCTCTTGCTAATCTGACCACATTCAGATTAGGTGACTATGACAATAAAGTTATGATGCTGTACCTCATCGTAACACTAGTTAGGAAATATAATTGTTTGGTGCAAGACCTTATTCACATTTTGAACTGAGCTACAGCCTAAATATGTTATGCTATCTTAAGGATGGGCAACTGGCGGCTGTACTCTTGGGTTGCGCCTTGACTTGAAAGAAAAAAAAAATCTTCAAAAACTGCTGATGAACATTCAATGACAAATGGAAGGAAAAGAAACCTGGAAAAACAGGGGGAAATCCACAATTCGAAAAATAGTGAAATAAACATAAAGGGGAAAATATGCAAATCTATGGATGCTGAACTGCAAAAATGCTGTGTTTTTATGTTGTAATATTACCAATCACCAGTAGATGGCATGCATGGCTTAGTTGCACTTATATTCAGTCTTATACTGCCCATACAACAACTGAGTAGGCTTCAATCAAAACTATGTGGTTGTTTGATTCAAATCTTTGTTGTCGGGTTAGGATAGTGGATCTTTTAAACATTGAAAAATGTATTATGAAAATAGACATATATTAATAGGAGCACGTATTTTGCACATATGATCGTATTTTGTCCATATCTAAAATTGTCATAAATCTAGTTAGACAATGTGTGTTCCTATGTGGCCACCCAGTAGTACTGATGACAAATTCTACCCCCTCCAGCATTTGAGTTGCCCATCCCTGTGCTAGCTATATTTTATTTACTTACATATGTGTGCGTGTGTGTGTGTGAGTGTAATGAGTCAAGAGTTGCAGTGTGAGTTGAGGTGTGTCAGTGCGGAGGATGAGTGATTACAATGGACAGTAATCCTGCAGATGGATTAGCAGGTGGTATTAGGAGAAGTGGGGGTGTAGCACACTGTCACCTCTGAACTGTCACAATATGGAGCAACAGCTCGCCAGGGCTCACCTCCGTCTGCATTTGCCCCTGCAACTACTGTACACTATTGAATGGACACAAAACCATTCCAACAATAATGGATGTCATTTGGTTGAGGAAGAGAAATAAGGTCTTAAATGTGAAGAGAGACGCAACAAAAGGCTTGCAAAGTCACTGCTCTTACAGTTGAATTGGTCATATATAGTTACATGTATCGACGCCTTCTTAAAAATCAAAAGGCATTTTTTCAGAAAACACAAAAAAATGTCATTTGTATCATGAGGAGATGATTTAGGCACACAAAAAGATGCAAAAAAATGACTTGGACAACTATTTTAACTCATTCACTCCCAGCCATTTTCACTGAAGCAACCTCCTTCGCTCCCAGCTGTTCGACTGGATTTTGACTGATTTTGCAAGGTCCACTGAATATTGTGTTCTGTGCTATAAAAACATGGTACCTACTAAACGAAAGATTGGAGTCTCTTCTTTCATCAGGAAAAAAAAGTATATTTGTATCTGTTTCCGTTTTGCAGCAATTAGCATTAGAACATAGCTAAGTTTCATCATTATTCACAAACCTGGGGAAAAGACTTGCTGCAACATGGCCTGGTTGAGCTCTTATACTCTGCTGCCACCTGATGGTCGCTTTTTTGTAATAACTACCATTGCTTTTAGCCACCTCTTCATGTCAAAAGCTGCATCAAAGCCTTCTGTTTGCTATTGCATAAAAAAAAGAGTCAAAATAAATTTTGAGGAGTGAAGAACAAAGTATTAAAAAACTTATTTACACATTTTTAGGTTTGAATGAGATTGGCTGGCAACCAGTTCAGGGTGTACCCCGCCTACTGCCCGAAGCCAGCTGGGATAGGCTCCAGTGCCCCCCGCGACCCTAGTGAGGAATAAGCGGTTAAGAAAATGGATGGATGGATGGATAGGTTTGAATGAGTTTTAAAGAGGGTGGTGATATATACAAAACTCAGTTCCAATGAAATTGGGACATTGTGTAAAATCGAAATAAAAACAGAATACAATGATTGGGATCCTTTTTAAGCTATAGTCAATTGAACTGAACAAATACAAGATATTTAATGTTCAAACTGATTATCAGCCCCCCCCCCCAAAAAAAAAACAAAAAAACAAAAAAACAAAAAACAAAAACAAAAACAAAAAAACAAAAACAAAACAAAACAACAAAAACACTGTTTGGGACATACCACAGGTGAGCAAGTCCTCATGCTTTTATACATAATTAAATAAATACAAAATATTTTAGAATGTAAAATAAAATGATGGAGGGGTTTAACCAGGGCTACACAGATTTCTGATGAGCTATAGCAAACACTTGACCCGCTGTAGTGCCATGCCTGAATAGTTGGTCAGTTGTGGTACAAGCATGCTGTACCACAACTGTAATAGTATGGGTGACTTAAATTGCTGGTTGCTTATTGGTCTAGCAGTTTCCTCTTTCTGATTTTCACAGGTTTGCCACTAAGACTTGAGGATGGATAGCTAAAAATGATAAAATAAACATACACACTCATTAACTTGTGTGTCTGCTCACACTCTGAATGCCACATATCCTGCCCCACAGTCAGACTTTGTAACTGTGATCTGTTTTGCTGCCAGTATCAAATTTCTCATATAAAACATGTCTTCTCGTGGTGGTCAGAACAATGTCATGCTCTATTGGGTTCTTCATCCCTGCCTCGCTGCCTTGCTTCCCTGTATTTGGGTCCACCTTTCGTCAACCCCACCAGAAAAACGTAACCACAGAAGGACCAAGCGGGAGGAACCCGGCGTCAATCGGCACACTGTCGCTCTGCTTTTATGTCTGGATCTCTTTTGTCTGCTTTCCCCTCACTTGTTACATAGTGTGTCACATTACTACCCCACTGATTTTTAGATTCAGACTCAGACGGCCCTATTTTGGTTAATTTGCTTTCTGATTCAGATTTAGACACAGATTTTGATTTTCACAATAGTTTTTCAAGCCCTTCCCAGTTTTTGTGACAGTTTTCTTTTGATGATTCTTGTTCTTCCGCACCTCGCAGCCCCATGTCACATCCACCCAAGTCACGTCTATCTGAGTCTGTCTCCATGTCACTTTGTTCCATGTCACCTCGTTCCCAGCCGTCTTGTACACCTCATGGCTCCAAGTCATATTTCTCTACTATAATTCCACAAAGATGCCTCTGCCAAATCTAATTTTGGGGTCTAAGGCAGTGTTTCTCAACCCTGGTCCTCGGGGCCCACTATCCAGCCTGTTTTTTATGTCTTCCTCTTTGACACGCAGCTGATTCCAATGACAGCTCATAAGCAAGCTCTGGAGAATCCAGTTAACGATCCTCACCTGTGTTGGAATCAGGAGACATGGAAAACAGGCTGCATAGTGGGCCCCGAGGACCAGGGTCGAGAAACACTGGTTTAAGGAACTGAGTGATAAAAGAAAAAGAGGGTCTTTTTTTTTTTTTTTTTTTTTTACTTGTTAAAAGATAGTGACCACCTCCGCCCCCCGGACCTATACTAACAGCCTACGAGCTATATGTCTTATCTGTACGTATAGGTATAGTTTACACAGTAGTCTGCTCGCGAGATGGGAGGAGCAAAATGGCCGCCCTGTCGCTTCACGGCTTGCACGGTCGTGTATGGGCTATCGGCTATCCAGTAATATGTTCAGATCAGCGAGACGAACACAGGAGAAATGACAATGGCGGGTAATTCAAGAACAACAATATCACACAAAATATTTTGCTGTAAAAGCTAAGGAGGTTGCGCAAAACGACTATGACACGGCTATCCGCCATTGTTGACAGACTGGTGGTTCGCGCGCAGTCACGCGAGAATTGGAGCAAACGTCATCAAACTACGACAATGCGTCGTCATCGAGATGCGACCGTTACGTCATCACTGGAGAAGTATATATCCCAAATATGCTGTCCACATTGGAACGCACAGGGCACGATTTGAAATCTTTCCACTCTGGAGCCTGGTTCCAAAAATGATCGGTTTCAAGCTCCAAAACGGCAGCGCCGTGTGGTCGAACTGCCCAAACGATAAGAAACTTCATCGGATACATTTAAACAAGCTTTCGTGTGGTCGGGGCCTCAGTTTTTTGTTTTCATTCAGTCTGTGCTGGTCGACTGTCTCCCATTTCCCATGTACTGCTGCCACCTCGTCACGTTTTTAGATTAGTTTATCACTTAGATTATGGACTTTGTTGTTTTTGTGTTTACTTGCCAGTGCCATGTTCAATCTGGCAATAGCCAGATTGATTTGTGCTTCACTCGAGGGAGTTCTCCACAATATCATTTTGGGACTGCTCCGCGTTGATTTGCTCGGGAAAGGCGGAGCATGCTGTACAAAACTTCGACCTGATTGGAGGAAGTAGAATCTACCTTACTTTATTTTTTATTTTATTTTTGACCAATTACGGCAAAGTATGAAAATGTCGTCACCGACATGCGACTGTTGTAACCAGCTGATATCATGGCCTTGAGTTTATGTTGTTGGTTTTGAAATGTTGATATGCGGATACAAGAGACTTAATTCAGCGAGAACAGAATTAATTGCAGCATCCACGCATTTGTCTACCGGTGTCGCCATGTTTGGTTTTTTTCTTCCCACGGCTTCGGCGCTTCTTGTTTTCGTCACAGCTGCATATTCCGCCCCCAAATACAATGTCGCTTTGTGATTGGTCCGAACCACCAGTGGTTTGTATCAGTGGAAATCAATGGGAGCGGTACAAGATGGATTCTCGGGAGTTTGTGAACTCACAAATACCGCGAGAATACATCTTGCGAGGAGCAAGGTTAATGTTCACCCTTCGTTTTTGTTTAATTTACACATATTTGGACTTCACCCCTGCCTTGTTGCCTTATTTCCCTGCATTTGGGTCCACCTTTCCTCAACCCTACCGGAAAAACATAACACACATCCATGCTTGGCATATGACACATATTTGAGTGAGTACTTTTTTCCACTCTCTGTCCATGGGACTATACCCTCTCTGAACATGGCCACGGAAATAAAGTTTATAACAAATGCAAGAAACAGGCAACACAGAAAGTAAGAAACAAAAGAGCCCCTCTGTGAGCCATCAGTTTATCATAATCTAAATATAACCTGAACCAACGCACTACTTTTTTTTCCCAGTCACGTAATCAGTCTACAGTTCTTTAAATATCACAAAAGAGTACTACATAGAATATTTTAACTTCGATATAGAAGGTGGCATCACTATTTCAAAGAATAGCCACTTGTACCACCAAAGGCAATTGCAGTTAACTGCCTTCAGGTGGCAGCAGTGAAAATAATTGACAAAACTTAAAACAGCACATATTTCTGAGCCATGGTGCCTCCCTTATTCTGATCATAACCTTCATGGACAGGATTTCGAGGAACAGCCAAGGCATTGAGGGAGTCCATTTTGGAAGCCTCGGTATCACGTCTCTTCTTTTTGAAGATGATGTCGAACTGTTGGCTTCATCAAGCCGCGATCTCAAACTCTTACTGGAGCGGTTCACAGCCAAGTAAGAAGCGGTTGGGATGAAAATAAATCCGAGACGATGGTCAGAAAAGAGTGGAGTGCCTTGTCCAGGTTCGGGGTGACATGCCTGCAACAGGATAATGATCTAAAATACAGCTAAAAACACCCAAGAATGGCTAAAAGCAAAACATGGCCCTATTCTTAAGTGACCTTCTCTGAGCCCTGATCTAATTCCTATTGAAGTGTAATTTTGTCATGCGTAGGATGACAATAAAAGGATTCTGGTTCTGTACATTTGTGGAATGTGCTGAAACATGCAATGTGGACAAAGTACCCTTTAAATCCTAGACAACTGGGGCAGTTTGCTACTTAATTCATCAACAGTGGGCCAAAATATATTAGAGGTGCCCAGGTCTCATTGAAAGTTACAAAAATCATTGAATTGCATTAACTGTCTAAAAAGGTTGTTGTAAAAAACATATATATATATATATATATTTAAGCTATGTGGTTTCCAATTAGTTTTGTCCAGCCTTGTTTCAAGAATATGTTGTTTTTTAAAATAACTGTCTTGTACTACAATTTAAAAGCATTATCAGATTTTCATTACTTTATTTTCATTCAGTTCTTATTTTACAAGCCCCCCCCCCCCCCCCCCAACACACGACTCGTATCCTTTTTCGCATCTAACTTGAGGTTACACTGCCACCTGCTGGTATTTCTGTCGTCCATCCATTTTCCTAAGCGCTTATGTGAAACCTTATCAAGTTATGTGAATTTCTGTATTTCTTAGTTCAAACTCAAAATATATCATGATACACTTCTTTAGTATTGCACACATTCTGGAAACGGGAATTAATAAGCTTCGGCTTCATCCTGTCAGCCCTTTTTCTTTTCAGGTATACTGTAATTGTATGTAAAAAGTGAATGTTGTAAATTGTCTCTCTGATTGTCAGAAAGTTGAACAAACTGAACTGAAACCGACTGAAAATGAACAAAAAAAACATATTTATTAGAGCTGTCAAATTATTACAATTTTAATTAATCACATCTTAGGAATTTTGATTAGTCATGATTAATCACTTAATTTAATAAGCTTTATCAACATTTTTGGCCCGCAAAATTTGAAAAGCACCTGTTCATGTTAATTCTCCCACCATTTAATGTTATAAGGATGTCTTTCACATGTTTTGATCCACTGCACGCTCCAATTTTTTTCTAATCAGGTAATAGAAAATGAAGCAAGAGATCCCAATATTTTGATTAGAACAAATATTCCGAATGTCTTATGCAAACATTAAATGCTTTATGTTAATGCATGTAGTTTATTGCTCAACACAACCTGTGCTACCTTTAACGTAACCATCCGCTGTCTAATTGTGTGATTCAGCATTAATACATGATTATTGTGATAATTGTGATTACTCGATGAGTTAACGCTAACTTTGACAGCACTTCATATTTTGAAGATTTAAAAATATATTCTAGTGTGACAATTATTGTTATATGGAACAGCCGCCCTACTGAGGATTCCCCATACTATCACTACTTGCTGTGGCTTAAAACCACTGTGTGTACACCCATGTCATCAGTCGTGTCAAGTGACACACAGCAAATAAAAATAAAAGCAAGAACACACTCGTTTTTGTATGATGGTTAGAAAACCATATTTTAGTGCCACCTTGGAAGAAAAAAAAGAGCAACACTCCAATTTTTCAAAATTTTTTTTTTAACATCTATTTAATGCTACCATAATATGAGAAATTTGGAAAATACAAAGATCAGCTTATTCATACATTTGAAAACTTGAGCATTTACCAAAAATATAAAAGAAAGCAATGAGGTTATAGTGTGTATTACAAATTTGGAGAAAAGGACAGAGAACTGCAGAGAAGTGAGAAATGAGAACTTCAATTGTATGTCCTGCCAAATTGTGTTGTCTCAAAAAAGAAAAGAAAAAATCTAAAAACCAAAAGAAAAAGGTTTGACCAAACGGGCAAGGCTACTGGTAAAACACCGCCCCTTTGTGGCTGCATTTAAAAATGCAACTCAGAAGTTGAACAGAAGCTTTTTCTGATCTTGTTACCTTTTCAAATCACATTACTGTAAAAAAAAAAAAAAAAAAAGAACCAAGAAAGAAAAGCCCTCACCATGTTTGCTTTCTCATGCTTTGAGTCTGGAAGTGATAAAGGATGGGATCATTTGTGATGAGTACAACAAAAATAGACACCATATGCACAATAATCATACGATTTTTTGCTTGTCGACGATGGTTGAAAAGATCAGAGTTCACACATGCACACAAACTGACTGCCTGCGCACATTCCAGAGGCAGAGATGTGCTTTGAGAAGGTAGCGCGAGGCGTCACGGTGCTGGTGCGCAATGAGAGGGGGCTAACAACAGACTAGGTGGGTGTCAAGTAAGACAGGGCAGAAGTGTCGGGACTAGTTTTAATAGCACCCTGCTGTGGAAGTTGCAGCTCCCCTTAAGCAGACTAGCCCCTCTGCTTACCCCATCTGCAACCCAAAAGGTGGCACTGCTGTCTGCATACGCCCCCTCAAATCTAGCATGGTCTATCGAATGTGCGTGCCAATGTTCATCTAATCTGCAACACCTTGTACGTGCACAAAAAAGGTACTTGAAAACATTTGGTGAAGACGAAGTAACCTCAGAGACCAGACATCAACATGATTCTACCTCTTAAAATTCTACCAAGGGGGGGGGGGGGTGTTTGACAATAGGTATAGAAAGAAAAGAACAAAGGTCAAAGGTGCTTTCTAAGCACGCTCTCCGCGAATTCGGCGGGCCAGCTGGATGTCCTTGGGCATGATGGTGACCCTCTTGGCGTGGATGGCACACAGATTGGTGTCCTCAAATAGTCCCACCAGGTATGCCTCACTGGCCTCCTACAAACACACGCACAGAAAAAAGATCCCGGGACACATTTTGAAAAACATTAACGCGCGCACACCAGTTATTATACTTAATGTGAAGAAGAAAAAAAAACACTAACACCAATAAACTGAAAGTCCATTTTATGTTTAGAAAACTAATTAAAATGATCGCAAAAATATCCTTTGTTTTTATCTTTGTTGATTTTATACATGAGCTATCATGGTTTAATTCAAATGTATTTATTTCTGTATTACAGTTTGGCTGTACACGAGCAATATTTATGATTTATAATATAAATTAGACCAAAACCGCACTCTTGGAGGTACGAGAATTCGACCCGACTCCAGCAATATACTAACATACAGAAGGAGTGGCATGGCTCAGGTGGTAGAGTGGCTGTCACCCATGCTAAAGGTCATGGGTTCATTCTTCAATGCTTACATAGCTTTTTTTCTTCCCTAAATCAGCTTGTAAACTCCTTGTAAAAGTTACTTAGAATTTCTGAGTAAAAAAACATTTTTTTCAAGTAATTACTTTTTTTTTTTTTTTTTTTTTACAGTGCAGAAGAAAAGTCAAATAGCTGTTTGGAAATTAGTAGTTTATTTTACTACAAAACACTTGTGACTTAGCTTTTTATGTGCATTCAATGAAACTAAAACAAATACTAAAACGAAGCACGATCAGAAAAATTAAAAGCCAACAAACCCCCCATAAAACGAATTCAAACTAAATTAATGAAAAAAAAAAAAGTTAAAAAACAAACTAATGACATAACCAAAACTATTATAATACTGGGGAGCACACGCACACAAACGCACCTGCAGAGCACCAATGGCAGCACTCTGAAAACGCAAGTCAGTCTTGAAGTCCTGCGCAATCTCTCTAACCAGACGCTGGAAAGGCAGCTTACGGATCAGAAGCTCCGTGGACTTCTGGTACCGACGAATCTCTCTCAGAGCCACGGTACCAG